>NW_006409088.1:338330-340052 GCF_000296735.1 Chrysochloris asiatica
CTATCAACACTCATGGAAGCAGCAGTCAAGAAATCAAACAACGTATTGCACTGGACAAATCTGCTACACAAGACCATTTTAAAGTGTTGAAGAGTAAAAATGTCAGCTTGAGGACTAAGGTATGCCTGACCCAAGCCATGCTATTTTCAATAACCACTATGCATGTGAAAGCTGGACAGTGAATAAGAAAGACTGTAGAAGAATAGAAGCTTTTAATTTATGGTGTTGTAGGTGAGTTTTTAAGGTGTCCTGGGCTGCTAAAAGAACAAATAGATCCCTTTTGGAAGAAGTACAGCCAGAGTGCTCGTTGGAGGCCAGGATGACTAAACTTCGTCTCTCATACTTCGGACATACTGTCAGTAGGGACCATTCACTGGAGAAGGATATCATGTAAGGTGGGGGGGTCAGAGAAAAAGAGGAAAATCCTCTAAGAGATGGATTGGCCATGTGGCAACATTGATGGGCTCAAGCATGGCAACAGTAGTGAGGTTGGCCCAGGATTGGGCAGTGTTTCCTTCTGTTGTGCATATGGTCGCTATGGGGCGGTACCGACTCGATGACAACAATCCTGGACTCACACAACCTAAGAAACATTGTGGGATTTACACATAAAAAATTAAAAAACAGATGATTAGGATGTTCTAAAAATTAGAAACTTATGTGCATCAAAGAATTTCTCCAAAAGAGTAAAAAGAGAGCCTACAGAATAGGAGAAAATCTTTGGCAATTACATATCAGAAAGGGACTAATTCCTAAAATCTATAGAACACTATAACATGTCTACAATAAAAGACAAGTAAAACATTTTTAAAATGTCATAGGACATGAACAGACATTTCATCAAAGAAGACATTTGGGCAGCCAACAAACATATGAAGAAATGTTCACCACCATTAGCCATTAGAGAGATGCAAATCAAAACAACAATGAGGTATCACCAGCAATAACAGCGAATTTTAAAAATGCAGAGGATAATAAATGATGATGAGGATTTGGAGAGACTGGGACCCTCCTACATCGCTGGTAGGTATGCAAAAATAGTATGGCACTTGCTCAGAAACTTGAAAATTGAAAAACATTATGATCCAGAAATTCCTTTACTTGGTATATATCCACAAGAAATATGAGCCATAACACTAGTGGATATGTGCACACCAATGTTCATAGCAGCAGCATTCACAATAGCAAAAAGATGGAGATTGCCTAAGTGCCCAGCAATGGAAGAATGGATAAACAAACTCTGGTACATACATAAAATGGAGTATTATGCTAACTTGAAGAATAACAAGGAAGCTGCAAAGAACCGCACAACATGCATGAACCTTGAAGACACTATGCTGAGTGAAATTAGTCAGTCACCAAAGGACAGAAATTGCACAAGACCATTATTGTAAAAGCTTAGGAAAAGATATCCATACTAAAATGAATATATATATATATATATATATATATATATATATATATATATATATAGAGAGAGAGAGAGAGAGAGAGAGAGAGAGAGAGAGAGAGAGATTACAAGGAGTCCTCAATCTAGAGGCTGAAAGAGAGAGAAACCAAAGATCAGTTCAAAAGATACTTCCCAACACTCACCTAAAAGTATGTCATACTGTGGTGCCTTGTGTGTTGCTGTGATGCAAGAAACACTGGAGTCCTCAATCTAGAGGCTGAAAGAGAGAGAAACCAAAGATCAGTTCAAAAGATACTTCCCAACACTCACCT
>NW_006409088.1:340152-348051 GCF_000296735.1 Chrysochloris asiatica
GGGTTGGGGGATATTGTGGTAGGTGGAGTGAGGTTATAGTAGAACACAGGGTAGGGGGCAGACACATCATAGTTCAGGTGTTGGGGAGGGAAGTATACAAAGAAGGAGGAGGGGATGGAAGAACAAGATAGATAGAGGAACACTGAGAAAGGTTTGCATGAGCTAATTGGGACAGAGGTAAATAGTGATGCATACTTTACCTTGGAAAAACAGGGCTATGTGATACAGGAATCAGGGATAGTTTGAAGAGGGAACTAATACTAAGATGCTTGACTGTCTTATGCATATTGGTTTCCCTTGTCTACTGTTGTAAAATGACACTTGAGTTGGATAGAAAGGAATGTCAGGAAACATGATTACGTAAAGTTTGTAAGCCCGTATTTAGCATATAACTGATTGGAATACTTAATATGGGTTCTAGCACTTTCCCAGTAAATAGACCTCCTGCATAGACTTTGCTGTGTTTAGGACATTAGGTGGAATCCTGGATCCTATCCAGAACCTTCTGAGGTGGGACATTCCCACTAGAAAGGACACGCAGACCAGCCTGGAACAGCTAGAACAACAGCAGATACATCTTCAAAGAAAGATCATTCAGAAAATCCCAAAACAAAAAAGGCAATATGACTACTACAAGAATAAGCAAGTTTTTGCCCTGGCTTCAATGACTGGATGATCAGAACTCAACTAGAAGAAGAAAGAAGAGGGAAAAAAGTACAATTTGATGAACTTGACCTACACCTATGGAGGCAGTAGCTCAAAAGAGGGAACAAATCTTTACAAGAGGATCATTCCCACCCTCTCAGTACACAGAGTAGACAGGGATGGGCAACTTGGACATTGACTACCCAAAAAGGCAAGAAGTGACTGGCTTATAAGTTTTCAAGAGGGAACCTAGATCAAGAGGGTGTGGAGTAACGTAGAATCTCCACTGAGTAGTATCCAATCTGTCTGAGTGAAGCTGATGAAAGGAGATACGGTTAGGTCTCTTTGATACAATCATGAATAATTGTTATCAGAACTGATTGTGAAGGTTGGAAATGTAAAGGTAGACGTTTTGTAACAAAAGGAGGGGAGTGATTGACTTTGCAGTCTAGGAGTGGAGGTCCATGGGACCATCAAGGAAGAAGAGCTGAGAGTGGGACCCTACCCAGAGAAGCAGTGACACCAGAGATGGAGGCAGAGACATGGAGAGATGGAGCGGCTGGGGACTTTATACGCAGAAAGGGAGAGAGGGGCTTTGTGGTGACGACCAGGGGAAGGGGGGCAGGCTTGGTTGGTTTATGATGCATAGAAGGGATTGCAACCATGGCAGTGAAACGATATATGATAGGATGGATGCAAAACTAATGTTCTCCCATGAAAACTATCACATAATTCACAATAAAACATTAAAAAAAAAAAAAAAAAAGAAGAAGAAGCAAGTTTTTCACCGGGAATCCGTCAAGGCAAACAATCAATTTCCTTCATGACAAACCCCCCTCTAAGACTGAAACTCAAAGGGAACACATGAACAGCAGGCATGTAAGCTTGCTGGCAACCACATTCGTCTACTGGTGAGTGAAAGAGGGGGAAAGGCAACAATGAAGAAATGGGCTAAGTTCAACCATGGTCCACAGACTCCCGTTAACCTGGAGATGAGAGAAAAAAGGGTAAAAGCTGGTTGGACTAAAGTGTGGTGAGACCTGGGGACACCTGAGCCTATGGACAAGGATGTAGCCACAGAGGGCTATAGATGAAAGTGAGGCATTCAGCTGATATAAAGTGTAAGGAGGTGCGCAAGGACACCCAAATTTGCAGATAGTACCCATTTGTCCTACGCTGTGGGTTAATGTGCCACACTGCAAAGCCATTTGAACTGCAAGGTCAACAGTTCAAGCTCACCAGCTACTCCACGGAAACCCTATACGGGGTTGATATGGGTCAGAATCGACTCGACAGAACTTAACAACAACAACCCATTTGACATAGCCTTAATGACTTGATAATCAGAACTTGACTGGAGGAAGATTTTTTTTTTTTAAATGAAAGAAAAAAGCAGTTTTTGATAAAAGAAATGAAGGTAAATTGTTACAATTTGATGACTAGACCTATACTCATGGAGGTAGTAACTCTAAATACCAATAGAGATGGAAGGACTCTTCGCATCAAGTATCAATGTTCTCTTTTCTGTACACAAGATAGATAGGGATGGGCAATTTAGACATTGGCTACCTAAAAGGAGGGGGTGATAAAGGTACAAAGTGATGGGATTACCAGGTTTCAAGTGGGAGTTTAGTTTAAGAGTTTAGGGAAAAAAGAGTCCCCATTGAATAGTTTTTATTTTATCTAACTGGGTCTGATTAAAAAAGGGGTATATGATTCAATAGTGAGTAATTGTTATCATGAGTAACTGTGATTGTCACAATTGTAAAGGTAGCAGTTTTGTAACAAAAAACAGAGAATAGTTAATCTTACAGTCCAGAAACTAAGGACCTTAGTACCATCAAGGAAGAAGACCACAAGCAGAATGTGAGACCTTATCTGAGAAGTAGCAATACCAGAGAAGGGGGCAGAGATGAAGATGAAGAGAGGGAGCAGTTGAGGACTCTAGATTTATGAGAAGAGAGGGACTAAGAGATTGTGTCCAGGAGACAGACTTGCAGAATGTGCCCTTTGGTGATGTAAATTATTATATATGTCTGAGTGTTTTTTGTTTTATTTTTTAAAGAGCGAAACTGTATAGATAGAAATACTGCCCTGGTGTGGCGCTGTGGTTTTATGTGCCAGATTGCAAAGCCATTTGAGCTGCAGGGTTGGCAGTTCAAGTCCACCAGCTGCTTCTCAGAAATCCTATACAGGTTTGCTATGGGTCGTCATTGACGATGACACTTAACAACAACAACTGTTGACTGATGGTACATGGAGGGGATTTTAATCATTGTAATGAAACAAGTTGTATATGATTTGTTGAATGTAAAACTGGTGATCTGCCCTGTAAACTTTCACTCAATCCACAAAAAAACATTAAAAAAAAAAAAAGAGAGAGAGAGAGTAATGATATTGTCTGATGATTTTTGCATTCCGTTGAGTTACCTGTGTTTGAAATGTGAACAAATATGAATCACTTCTAATAAGTTGGCCAGAAAGCTATTTTCTAATTCTCTTGACATATATGAGTGAGTGCCATCAGTGATGCATCAGTTTGTTGAAAGATCTTGATGTGTATTCCAATAAATCCCAGAGTCTTATTCTTTGCAAATTTATTCAGTGCATTTTGTACTTCTTTGTTATGTGCAATTGTCTTGTGGCCAAATGGTTAAACATCAGTCATTACTCTTTGATACATTTACTCTATGTATTCTTTCCATCTACTTAATTTTTTAAAAAATTTGGGGTAATATATTCCAACTTGGGGGAAGGGAGAAGGCATTTTCACTCTGAAGTTTGGTCAAGACATTCCAGAATATTCTGCAGTCTCCTGAATTTCATGAGGCAGGATCGAAGAACTGTTTTCTGGCTGGCCTCCTCCCACCCTCCCAACACACCAACAGTGTGCAGTAACAGGTAACCAGAGTATCAAGTCAGCAATGCTTCTGAGGATTCTTGAGTGTTTATCAAATAACTAGGTCAAAAGTCTGCAAACATTGAGCGAAGCCTCATTAAGCCACAAAACTCACAGTTGTCCTCCCCTAGTGCAGCCCTGCCATTAGCATCTCTTTCAAGGAAAAAGATCTTGGTAAACATGTTAGACATGGGATCACTACACTGGTAACAGTGCCTCCAGAGGGCAGTGCAGCAGCTCCAGAAAATGTCTGGGTAGCAAGAACAGAGACAGAAAGTTAAAAACTTTTAGAACTGGTGATAGGTACTATACAAACTCCTCATGTCTAACTCTGACAGAGTCTGAATGTATGTGGTCATTCTTTGTTTCCTATGGACTTCACCTCATCTAGGAGAAAAATGGTGAGTTGTTCCAATTAAAAGGAAGTCAACTTCATCTCTGAAACTTGAATGGGAGCACCACAGCCACAACACCTGATGACTTTATTGTACAGACAGGATGGCAAAACTTTCAGGTGAATGTTGTTATCCATGTACACCTATTGTAGTTCTTGAGACAGACTTAAATAAAGTGGCAAAAATGCAAGATTTCCAGCCATGGAGAGCTCACTGAGGCAGGGAAGGTAGCAGAGACGATATGGTACACACCACAGATGATTTCAGTCTACAGTTAGGTACTGCAGAGAAAGCCACGGTTCCAGTCAAGTTAGTAAACTATTGGTAGAAATGTCTAGTGTTTGCAGTTCCTTCAAATCACCAATCTCTGGAGGTAGGAATTGTAGTTTTTTATTAGCTAATAGAACATAACATAAAGCTCTCAGACGACCAATTTCTGGGTAAACAATTTCTAAGGCGTTGTCACTAAGATCCAGACACCTGAGTTTTATTAGGGACCCAATAGCTTCTATAATCATAGCTATGTTATTTGAATGGAGGTACAATTCCACAAGGTTTGAAGCTTCTGAGCAAGGTTGTAAGGGAGTTCCTTTTCATACAGAGTCTCTCTAAGAACTGTAATCCCTCATCTTTCAGTAACTCCAATGAAAAATGTGCAGATTGCTGTAATTTAAGAACAAATTCTTGTGCTTTTCCAGCTTTGCCACAGACATTGTCTTAGAAAGTTCAGATGCCATGACTGAACACATTCCATCAGGCACGTGGCAGCAATATATCTTGTCATAATTGATCCGTTTCTTAGTGCTGGTGGAGGTAGGGAGGGGCCCTTCTATCTATTTTTGATGCTTTCTGCATCACTGAATGTTTTAGCCATAGTATCCTTCAATCTAAAAAACTGAGGCTTAAGTGTTTCTTCAGTTCTTTCAGCTTAAGGAATGCCAACCTTGTTTTTCCTTTTTGGTTTTCTAATTCATGGTCTTTGAACATTTTGTTATAATGCTTTGTCTTTGGAGCAGCCCTTTGAAATTCTCAGCTCAGCTCTTTTGCATCCTCCATTTGCTTTAGCTCTCATTGAGGAGCAAGTTTCAGAGTCTATTCTGACATCTTTTTGGTCGTCTTGCCTTCTTAATACCTATTGCTTTTTGTATTATGTTCTTGATGCCATTACACAATTCTCCATGATTTGTTTATTAGTGTCTAATACATCCAGTCAGTTCTTGAGATGATCTCTAAATTCAGGTATATAGGTTCATGATCAAATTTTGTTTACTGTGGACTTGTTTTAATTTTCTTCAGCTTCAGATTGATCTTACTTATGAGCAATTAATGGTCTGTTACCCAGTCTGCAATGGCCTGATTTTTGCTGATGACAGGAAGTTTTTCCAACATCCCTACCCACAGATGTAGTCAATTTGATATCTGTGTATTTCAGCTGGATAGGTCCATGTGTATAACCATCTTTTATGTTGTTTAAAATATATTTTTTCAATGAAAAAGTCATTCATTTTTATAAAATCCCATCATGTGAACTATAGTATTGTTGCTATCACCAAGGCCATATTTTCCAACTAACAATACTTTCTGTTTCACACTTTGGGATTCCAATCACTAGTAATTATCAATACATCTTGATTGCATGTGCGATCAGTTTGAGACTGAAGATGCTGATTGTTATTGCTGTTGTTGTTAAATGCCTTTGAGTTGGTTCTGACTCAAAGTTACCCTGTATAGCATTTCTGAGGAGCAACTGGTGGGTTTGAACTGCTTTAGAATTCTTTAATTCATCATCATTGGCTTTAGTGGTTGGTGTGTGAATTTGAATAATAGTGGAATTTACTGGCCTTTCTTATAGGTGTATAGATATTATCCAATCACAGACAATTGTACTTCAAGACAGATTTTGATATGTTCTTTTTTGTTGATGATTAAAATTAGAATTCTTGATATAGTCTTTTGGGGGCAAAAAAATAATAGCAGGAGGTCTGTTATCTGCTCTCCTTTGTTTTGAAACATACTTTTTTTTTTTTTTTTTAATTGTGTATTGTGTGATAGTCTACATGGGGGAACATTAGTCTTACATTCATTCCATCATACATTGTAACATTGCCATAGTTACCATCCCATCCATGCCTCATCACCCATCCAAAGGGTATACCCTGCAATCCCGCCCACCCTCCCCTCATGGTCCTCAGCACACAGTCCCTCTCCCTCTCTGGATCCCTAGTCCCCAGCCACTCCATCTCTTCGTGTCTTCCTCTCTCTTCATGTCATCCTGTCTCAGTCTCTGGCCTCACTACTCCTCTGGGTGGGGTCCTGCTCTCCGCTTTTCTCCATTGATGGTCCCAAGGCCCTGCAATCCTAGACTGAAAGGTTAACCACTCCCTTCCTTGCTTTAAAATGTCCACCTTTACATTTCCAGTCCTCACAATCAGACCTGGTGGCAATCATTCACCCTTGCATCCCAAGGGACACATCCGCATTTCTTTTCATCTGCCCCTCCCAGACAGGTCGGACACAACTCACTAGAGACTCCACCATCCTCCCCACCCTGTGAATCTAGGTTCCCTCTTGAAAGCTTGTAAGCCAGTCACTTCTTACCTTTGTATTCCTTCTCCCATTTTGGTTAGTCAATGTTCAAGTTGTCCATCCCTATCTACTCTTTGTGTGGAGGGGGTGGGAATAATTCTTGGAGCAGGGATTTGTTTCCTCTTTTGAGCTACTGCATTTATACATGGATGTCCAGTTTATCAGACTGTATCAGATGATGCTTTTTTTCCCCCTCTTCTTTCTTCTTCGGGTTGAGCTTTGTTCATCCCATCATTTGGGCCATGGCAAGTGGGTATCATCTGCAGGTGTGGGTGTTCCTGCGTCTGTCTGCCCTCTTTTTATCAGTTGGTCACTTCGGGCTCCTCTCTAGTCCTCTGTGGATGTGTCACTGACTCTGAGCCCATGAGTCCCCAGGTCTTGCCTCAGTGCTGGCCGACCAGGTCTCTACCTGGGCTCATCATAGTCTGCTGAATGATGCAGGGCTTAGCTCGCTGCTTCTTCAATGTTCTTCAAGCACTTCTCTTTATGAGAGACGTGTGTGGTCGCTAATCAGGACGCATTTTCCCATTGCGTCTCAGTCTTGGAGGAGGATTTGCACTGAGAGGACCTGATCACTTGCCTTGATATCTCCTGGGCAGACAGCTTGCCTGTTCTTGTGGTAACAGTCAGACTGCCCTTGTTATTTTGTATTTTTCCTGTAGGTCCTTCTTTCAAGAAGTGTCTTCTGGTTTTCTGGCTGCTCCAGGTTGGTCTGCAAAGTTTCCCTTCTCCAATGGTCTGGATGTGGTTCAGGCTTCCATCTATAATTTTAGGCAATGCAGAGGCTCCTCATGAGGCCTCCTTCACTATATACATTGTAGCCTTATTTTGGGTATTCCAATTAGTTATAGGCAGAAGACAGACTTACAAGCTTTCTATGGTGACATTTCTGGCTATTCCTTTCACTCTCCCTCCAGTGACTGTTTTATATCATAATGCATGGAAAACCAAGGTTCAAAAGTCAGCCAAGTATCTCAACATTATTCTCACATTTTCCCCCTTTCAACCCTGTCCCAGTCTCTAGATCCCAGAGCCCTGTTGTTCCAAGGCTGTGCCCACATCTGTTTCCACCTTTGTCCCATTTAGCTCATTCATACCTGCCTAATTGTTCTCCATCTGCCTTGTTCTTCCATTCCCCTCTCCCTACTTGTATATTGCCCCCTCCCCAATACCCAAATTATCCTATGTTTATTCCCTGTCCTGTGCTTCACCTTCCCCTCCCCCCTTATTCCTACCCCTACGTCCTAGCAACCTGCTAGGAATCCACTTTGGTGGATTAGTATGGGTTCTTTTTCTTAGTTTTTTACAGTAGTGGTCCTATGCAGTATTTTTCCCTTTTTGATTGACTAAGGAGCTCTGGTAGCGTAGTGGTTA
>NW_006409088.1:349813-352553 GCF_000296735.1 Chrysochloris asiatica
TGTATGTTGATCTTATACCCTGCCACTTTGCTGAATCTTTCGATGAGGTCTAATATTTTTTTATGGAGTCGTTGGGGTTTTCTATATATAGGATTATATCGTCTGCAAATAAGGAGAGTTTTACTTCCTCTTTGCAAATTTGGATGCCTTTGATTTCTTTATCATGCCGTATAGGTCTGGCTAAAACTTCCAGCACAATATTGAATAGGAGCAGTGATAAAGGGCATCCTTGTCTTGTTCCTGTTCGCAGTGGGAAGGCTTTCAGTTTCTCTCCATTGAGCGTGATGTAGGCTGTTGGTTTTGTATATATGCTCTTGGTTATGTTGAGGAATTTCCCTTCAATTCCTACTTTGTTGAGAGATTTTTATCAGGAATGGATGTTGGATTTTTTCAAATGCCATTTCTGCGTCAATCGATAGGATCATGTGGTTCTTTTCCTTTTTCTTATTTATATGATGAATTACATTGATTGTTTTCCTGATAATTGAACCATCCTTGCATCCCTTTTATGAAACCCACTTGGTCATGGTGTATTATTTTTTTGATGTGCTGTTGGATCTGTTGGCTAGGATTTTGTTGAGGATTTTTGTGTCTATGTTCATGAGGGATATTGGTCTATAATTTTCCTTCTTAGTGATGTCCTTCCCTGGTTTGGGTATGCTTGCTTCATAAAAAGTATTAGGGAGTTTTACATCCTCTTCTATGTTCTGGAATAATTTGAGTAGAATTGGTGACAGTTCTTCTCTGAATGTTTGGTAGAACTCACCCATAAAGCCTTCTGGGCCTGGTCTTTTGTTGTTTGTGAGTTTCTTGATGATCTGGTCAATTTCTTCTTTTGCTATGGGTTTGTTCATATTTTCTACTTCAGTCTGAGTAAGTTTAGGTAGGTCATGTTTTTCTAGAAATGTATCCATCTGATCCAAATTTTCGAATTTGTTGGAGTACAGGCTCTTCGTATTTCGTTTGGTTCTGTTGTGACTTTCCCTGTGTGGTTTCTAATGTGATTTATTTGTGTCTTCTCCCTCTTTTCTTTAGTTCGTTTTGCCAATGCTTTGTCAATTTTATTAATCCTTTCAAAGAACCAGCTTCTTGTCCTGTTGATTCTTTCTCTAGTTTTTTGGTTTTCCATCTCATTTATTTCTGCTCTGCTCTTTATTATTTCCCTTCTTTTGTTGACTGTAGGTTCCCTCTGCTGGTCTACTTCCATTTGTTGAAGGTGCTGAGTTAATGTGTTGATTTTGTCTCTTTCCTCTTTTTGGATGTGTGCATTTACTGCTTTCACCGTGTCCCAGAGATTTTGGTATGTTGTGTTTTCATTCTTGTTTGTTTCTAGGAACTTTGTGATTTCACGTTTAATTTCTTCTTTTACCTAGTCACTTTTTAGCGGGGTGTTCTTCAGTTTCCATGTATTCGACTTTATTGATTTGGCCTTCTTATTGTTGATTTCTAGTCTTATAGCGTTTTGGTCTGAGAAGATGCTCTGTAGAGTTTTGATGGTTGTGAATTTATGGAAGCTTTCTTTGTGTCCTAACACATGGTCAATTCTGGAGAATGTGCCATGAACACTGGAGAAGAATGTGTATTGTGATGCTGTTGGGTAGAATGCTCTGTATATATCTATGAGGTCAAGTTGGTTGATTGTGTTGTTAAGTTCCTCTGTGGCATTGTCAAGTTTCTTTCTGGTTGTTCTATCCATTTTTGAGAGTGGTGTGTTGAAATCTCCTACTATAATTGTGGATTTATCTATTTCTTTCTTCAATTCCATTAAGGTTTGCTTCATGTATCTTGGTGTCTTTCATTGGGAGCGTAAATGTTTATGTTTATGTTTTCTTGCTCAATTGATCCTTTGATCATGAGATAGTGTCCTTCTTTGTCACTTATGCATGTTTTTATCTTAAAGTCTACTTTGTCAGAGATTAGTATTGCGACTCCTGCTTGTTTAGAGCTGTTGTTGGCTTGTTAAATCATTTTCCATCCTTTGACTCTTAGTCTGTTTTTGTCTTTGTGTGTAAGGTGTGTCTCTTGGAGGCAGCATATTGATGGTTCTTGTTTTTTTTTTTTATTTGTTCTGCCACTCTTTGTCTCAGTCCATTTACATTCAATGTAATTATTGATAAGTATGAGTTGATTACTGTCATGTGTTACTTTTTTGGTGGTATTGTTCGTGCTTACCTCCTTGTATTGGGTTTGTGTTTTTTGAGTTGATTCTGGTTGGTTTCTTCCTAGCTCCTTTGTTTGGTTTTCTGTTTGGTAATTAATAATGTTCATGATCTGTTGTGGGTGTTAACTTTCTTTGGGGTTCCTTGTAGGCTACTAGCTTTTCTCTGCATTTAGGATATTCCATTGCAACCTGTAATTTACCTGGCATCTCCACCACCTGTGCTTCTGTTGCTGTTTGTCCCTTCTTTGACGTTGATATGTTTATGTCTTTCAGTCGATTTCTGGGTTCCCTTGAGTTTGTTGTAGTCTTGTTCCATTCTGGACTCTGCTTTCTGTTGACTGTGTTCCAGGTGGTGTTGCCATACCTGTCAATCTCTGTTTATCATCTATTCTTGTTGGTTCTCCATCCCCAGAACTCCCTTTAGGATGTTTTGAAGGGCTGGGTTGGTTTTGATGAATTCCTTCAGATTCTGTTTATCCTGGAATGTTTTGATTGTGCCATCATATTTGATTGATAGTTTTGCTGGATAGATGATTCTTGGTTGACAGTTTTTTTCTTGCAGGGTTTTGTATATGTCTC
>NW_006409088.1:353422-355905 GCF_000296735.1 Chrysochloris asiatica
TTTCTGTTGCTTACTGTGCCCTGGTTAATTTTTTTCCCCCCTGCCTGCTACACACCTTGAGACTTCAAGCCAGGGCAGAGAACTCTCATGCAGCTTTTGTCCGCTTGAGATTCTCCATTTGGGCTGGCTCTAGCTCCGCCCTCAAAGCTCTACAGGGGCCGGTGCAGTCGCTGCCCGCAGTGGCAGGAGAAAGTTCAAAATGCCAAAAATTCCTCCGTGGTGTGATTTTTTTAAAAAAAGCGAGTAGAGGAGTCAGATGCCCTGAGCCTTATGGTGATTTGGGGGTTTTGAGTCTGCTACCAGACAGCCTCCTCCGTGAGATCTCCCCCTTTGTCCCTGGAGTCCTCCTTACCCGTGTCATCCCGCCTCAGTGGGATACCGGAAGTCCTGTTTTGAAACATACTTTTGCAATTCAAGTATGTGAATTTATTGAGTACTTATGCAGTGCTTCAAATATGCATGCAGGTTCAGCAGTCTTCTCAGCAGTAGGTAGGTATAAAAAGTTAGAGTGTGTGCAACACTATCATTGCAAGAGTACTAATATTTTGAGCACAGTTAGTAGAATGCTTTTAAAAGGTGTTTGTCCTCTAACTGGGAGGAACCAGTGGCAAATAAATAAATAAATAACCTACCATTAACCTTTACTTGCATCATTTTTAATGTTACCAGTAAAAATCGCATATGTATTAATAAATGTGGTGTAATCTCATTATATCAGGGACTACATTTTGCTGATTACATGCTTGGTGTTCTAAAGATTTCCAATTTTCACAAATCATGAAAACATTTGTGGATTTTATGCAAAATTGCCTCTATCTGTTAAGTAATTCATTTGTTTATATATTCATTGTTTATATAGTATCAACTCCCAGTCTTTCACATGTAATTTTATATTGTAAGTGCAACTTTCACTTATTGTAGTTTACAATGGAAATGAAAAACTATTTCTTAGACTTTCTGGTTATCTTTATTTTGTATCCTAAATGACCCCAACATTATTTACAAGTAAACTTTAGGACTACTATTATTTTAGATTTATTTTCAGGGAAAGCCAAAAATATAGTGTTTTTACTGTATTGTTTAATTTATCCATTTGTTTGTTAAAATTTGTAACAGAAATTGTGCTGGGCAGTGACAGCATGCTGTATAATGAAGAAGACACTGGGCATGTTCTCTAATAGCCTGTAATAGGGAAACCAAGAA
Organism: Chrysochloris asiatica; assembly: GCF_000296735.1. Classification (NCBI taxonomy): domain Eukaryota; kingdom Metazoa; phylum Chordata; class Mammalia; order Afrosoricida; family Chrysochloridae; genus Chrysochloris; species Chrysochloris asiatica. The sequence goes on from NW_006409088.1 coordinate 354,626, forward strand.
GTGCAGAAGCATTTGAAATATTGTACAATATGTGTGGAAAAGATACTAATAAACATCTAAATAAACACAAAAGATTAAAGAAAATTTCAGAGCTATTAATCCTCATAGAAAACTAAGAAATAACTCAAAATTCAAATCAGGACATTGGGAAAGTTTTTTGCTGGATAGAAGCATACCTTGCACTGCAATTTCGAAGTAAATTATTTTGTACTCACCTCATAGCTAGCAGAGTTGAAAATTAAATGAATTTGAAGTGAAGTCAGGTGAAGTCATTCCATATTCATAACTCAATGTCTACCAGACAGAAATAGGATTATTTAAATTAGGATTTTGAAGAGGGTAATGGAGAACTATATTAATGATTTGTGAAAAGTTATCCAATGGTCTGAATATGACAGGAGTAAATAATATCTACTCCAAATTTGGTGCTCATATGAATATTTCTATGGAGAATTTTATTGACTTAAATTATAACCTGTGATTGAAGAAAAAGTTCATCCAGAAATTTAAGAGAAATGTAATTAACCCATGTCAGCCAATTTATTTTAATTGCATTCATCTTTCCCAGTTTATAAATAAGTGCTTCTGAGATGCTACTTTCATTCTAAATTGAAAGCATGGAGCATGTAGTCTTAAAAGGCATCCACTTAACATTATTAACAACTCAGTGATTTTATTATTTTCCCCTATTTTAACCCTATGGGCATAAAGCATGAGACATTAAAACTGGAAAAAAATGAAAATATTATTTATTGTATGTGTATGTGTAATTAACATTGTATTTCTATATTTAATTGAAATTAATTAAAATATTTCTTTTTATTCCACTCTTATGTTGCTGCTGTTAAATGCTGTTAGTAAATTCCAACTCATGGTGATATTATATGTACCAAGTGGAATTCTTTTACAGTGGAAACTGAAAAAAAAAAAACAAAACATAATTAAAAACATAGTAATTGTATTCATACTATGTCAAAATATCTTCTGGATTGGTATTGTTTTATTATTACTTTAAAATTTCAAACCAATTAATAAACACATACAAAAAAGTGAATCCAAACATTCAAGCAAGGTTTGTATACATTCACTTGCTGAAAGTGAAGAGGACTTGAAATATTTACTTATTAAGATCAAAGAGCACAGGCTTCGATATGGATTACATCTCAATGTCAAGAAAACAAAAATCCTCACCACTGGAACAATAAACAACATTATTATCAATGGAGAAAAGATTGAAGTTGTCAAGGACTTCATTCTTCTTGGATCAACTATCAACACTC
>NW_006409088.1:356346-358255 GCF_000296735.1 Chrysochloris asiatica
GTGGCATCATTGATGGTGTCAAGTGTGGCAGCGGTAGTGAGGTTGGCCCAGGATCGGACATTGTTTCGTTCTGCTGTGCATGGGGTCGCTATGAGTGGGTTCCAACTGATGCCACCTGACAACAACAACAATTTAGGATAGGGCTTCAAGAAGTTCATGGAAAAATGGGACTAATAGATCATGGATTTTTTCCACAAACTGTTGGAAGCCCTTATTTTACATTATTTAAATAAAGTCTTTATAAAGTCATTATTGATAATTTGTTAAATATAAATATAAATAAAATTGAAAAAAAAAATAACAATTATATATGCAGTCTTTTAGTTTGCTACATTTCTCTCCAGTCAATAACTGTGATTTATGCCATTCTGAAAAAATAATTCACATCCAGTTCTATTATTTGGTAATCAAATTCTAACTGGAAACATTTTAATGATTACATAGTATTTCAATATAAATATAGGCTATAGAATATACCATGATTGTTGTTGTTATGTGCTGTGGAGTTGGTTCCGACTCATAGCGACCCTGCACAGGGTTTCCGAGGCTGTAAAACTTTACCGGAGCAGAAAGCCTCATCTTTCTCCTGCGGAACAGCTGGAAGTTCAAACTGCTGACCCTGAGGTTTGCAGCTCAATCCATAACCACTACGCTACCAGAGATTCTAAATATTTCAAATAGATGTCACAGCCTCAATATTATGGAAGCAAAATGGTACAGTTACAAAGGATAGATATAATTTCTGATTTGAAGAATCACACTTTTGCCATGTAAAGATTGTTTAACTTTAGCCCCCCCTCTTTTTTAGTTTTTTAAACCATCATATTATTCAGCAATAATCGTCTGTATGTTAATATTTCTAGGAAAGAGATAACTGTAAATGGTAGATGCACCTGATACATTTTTTTAAATAGATGATATTATAGGTACAATCAATGGAGAAAAGATTGCATTTGTCAAGGACTTTATTCTTCTTGGATCAACTATCAACACTCATGGAAGCAGCAGTCAAGAAATCAAATGACATTGCCCTAACAAATCTGCTGCACGGGAACTTTTTAAAGCGTTGAAGAGCAAATATGTCAGTTTGAGAACTAACATGCTCCTGACCCAAGCCATGGTGTTTTCAATAATCTCATTATGCTTGCAAAAGCTGGACTGTGAATAAAGAAGTCCGTAAAAGAATTGATGTTTTCGAGTTATGGTGTTGGGGTGGGGGTGGATATTGAGGATATTGAAAGTGCCACGGGCTGCCAAAAAAAATCAATAGATCCATTTTGGAAGAAGTGCAACCAGAGTGCTCCTTAGAGGCCAAGATGGCCAAACTTCATCTCTCATACTTCGGACATACTGTCAGGAGAGAACCAGTCTCTGGAGAAGTATATCATATTTGGTAAGGTGGAGGATTACAGAAAAAAAGGAAGACCCCCAATGAGATGGATTGGCAAAGTGGCAGCTTCAATGTGCTCAAGTGTGACAACAATTTTGCTGTTAGCCCAGGACTGTGCAGTGTTTCATTCTGTTGTGTGTAGAGTCGCTATGAGTTGGTACAGACTTGATGACATTTAAAAACAATAGGCATAGATATTGTAGGTATTTGCACCTGTGTGGTACAAAATGTTAAGGGTACAGATGTTAGGTAAAAGTTAGTTAAAATGTTAATGAAAAGGCTGGTGGTTCAAATCTACTAAAAGGTACCACATAAACAACCCTACTTATCTGTTTTCAAAGTCCACATCCTTGAACATTCTACAGAACAGTTCTACTTTGCACAGATATGACCACCATGAATCAAAATGGACTACAGCATTGTTGTTGTTGTTGTTGTCAGGTGCCATCGAGTCGGAACCGACTCATAGCGACTCCATGCACAGCAGAATGAAACAATGTTCGATCCTGGGCCAACCTC
>NW_006409088.1:365053-366334 GCF_000296735.1 Chrysochloris asiatica
ACAACAACAACAACATAGAGAAATTGATTCATTTGAGTTACGGTGTTGGAGAAGAGTATTACAGTTGTCAAGGATTTCCAGAAGAACAAACAAATCTGTGTTGGAAGAACTAAAATCATAATGCTACTTAGAAACCAACATGGCCAGACTTTATCTTTCATATTGCAGATGTGTTATCAGGATGAATACGTGCCTCAAGAAGGACACTTACTTGGTAAAATGGAGGGTCAGCATAAAATAATGAGACCACCCAATGAGATGAATTAGCACAGTGGTAGCAACAATGGGCTCAAACACAAAAGTGATTCTGAGGATGGGAACCAGATATGTTTGTATTGTTCTTTATAGGATGGCTACTATTCAATCCAACTGGACCAAGAGGCAGTTGTTCGAATAGGACATGGGAACACTGAATGGTTTAAAATTAAGAAAGGTGTGTGACAAGGTTGCATTCTTTCACCATACTTATTCAACCTGTATGCTGAGCAAATCATCCGAGAAGCTGGGTTCTATGAAGAAAAACATAATGTGGCATCAGGATTGGAGGAAGACTCATTAACAACCTGTGATATGAAGATGATACAACCTTGGTTGCTGAAAGTAAAGAGGACTTAAAACATTTAGTGATAAAGATAAAAAAAAACACAGCCTTCGGTATGGATTACATCTCAATGTAAAGAAAACAAAAATCTTCACCACTGGAACAATAAACAACATTCTTATCACTGGAGAAAAGAAAGAAGTTGTCAAGGACTTCATTCTTCTTGGATCAATTATCAACTCTCGTGGAAGTAGCAGTCAACAGACCAAACAATGTATTGCATTAGGCAAATCTGATGCACAAGACCTTTTTAAAAGTGTTTAAGAGTAAAGATGTCAGCTTGTGGAATAAGTTGTGCCTGACGCAAGCCATGGTATTTTTAATAACCTCATATGCATGTGAAAGCTGGACAGTGAATAAGAAAGACTATAGAAGAATTGATGCATTTGAGTTATGATTTTGGAGGAGAATGTTGAAAGGTCCATGGGCTGCCAAAAGAACCAATAGATCTGTTTTGGAAGAAGTACAGCCAGAGTACTCCTTAGAGCCCAAGATGGCCAAACTTTGTCTCTCATACTTGGGACATATTGTTAGGAGGGAGCAGTCCCTGAAGAAGGATATCATGTTTGGTAAGGTGGAGGATCATAGAAAAAGAGGAAGACCCCCAATGAGATGGATTGGCCAAGTGGCAACATCGATGGAGTGAAGTGTGGCAACAATGGTGAAGTTGGCCCAGGATC
>NW_006409088.1:367371-370810 GCF_000296735.1 Chrysochloris asiatica
TTACGGGAGTAGAAAGCCTAATCTTTCTCCCGCGGAGCGGCTGGTAGTTTCGAACCGCTGACCTTAAGGTTCGCAGCCCGATTCGTAAGCACTACGCTACCAGAGCTCCTTTGTTAGCGGTTGTCAAATCACTTCTTACTTATAGCAACTCTGATTATACAGAGTAGACCTGCTCCATAGGGTTTTCAAGGTTGTATCCTTTTGGAGGTAGGCAAACAGATCTGTCTCCCATCGGAAGTCTGGGTGGGTTCGAAGGCCAAAGAGCTTAATTGTTTGCACCAGCCAGAAAGTCTACCTCTGAAGTATAAGTTAGGAAACACTGTGTTTTATAACTGATACCTTAATACACATAAATTATCTAAAAGTATCTGCTTCTGATATTTGATATTTTATAAAAAATACTGTCATTGTCTTTTATCCATTTACCTCTTACTACACATACACCCACTATACTGATTATTTGATTTCTTCAAATCCTTTCTCACAAAAATATTCAGAATATTTCAAATTCAAGCAGTCATGGATCTTGAATTAAAAATAAAACCAAAGTAAAAATGATCACTTATATAAATTAAAATGAATAGTTGAAGTTTCAACTTTTCCAAATCATAAAAAAACAAAACAAAAAACTTGCATACTTCATGTTCAAACTGCAGATGACATAATAAAATTAAAATCTGTTTCTGAGAATACTATGCCATTTTTATCCAAAAGTTTACATTAAGTGTATCTAGATAAAGCACAGTTTCTGGTAAAATATTTGACTCAAGTTATTTATAGCATCAGAAAGATAGTTTTGTAGATTACCTGTATACTCTGAATGCTGGATGATTTATTTTAAAGGATTTAAGGAGTTTTCATAATATAAATGAAAGTCTTGATTTCATAGTGTTCTATATTCTTGGATCTCATACACATAGGAGCAACATGAGTGAAAATGCAAGGAATGTACACATTTGAAATTATTTTTCCAAAATCTCATAGAACTTGAGGTTTAATTAAACTGGAAGACAAATGAGAATTGTGCATGGAATTTTATATATATATGGGTCACTTTCTCTATCAAGATTTTGATTGTTTAATCCAAGAGGTCAAGAATTGGTAGTTAGCCAATTATTTTTGTCCCCTGATATTCTAGTATACAGTAACTGTGACCCATTCATTTATTCTGTACTGATTAGCTTGTGAAATGCCATTCTAAAATGGAGCTAATCATCCAGTAAAAAGGTTCCCATCAGAATGGAATACTTATGGATATTGAAGAACTAGAACTACAAGATTGAAGAGCAAGAATTTTTTTTTTTAAATATGGGTAAATTGGACCATTTTTTTAAATTCAATTTTTAGAGTACTGAAAGTCTCTTCAAATAAAAGAAAAGAAAAATGTGCTATATTTCAACTTATTTTTTTTCATATTATATGTATATATGTAATGGAAAAACTTTCTAGTTAAGACATTTTAAGCATTTTTATTTCTTTTTTATAATTTATATTTATTAGTTTTACTCATGTCTTCAGTTTGAATTGAGAATAAAGCAGACTGCTTACATAATAAGTATCATGTATAGTAAAATGTCATATAATTCCCATATATCTAGATAAGAAAACACTATGAATATCTACAAGTAAAATAATGACAGTGATATTGACATTAATACAAATTTGTGGTTCAGTGAATTACCTAATATGGTTTTTCCAGGCATGATTGCTGATTTTGTGATGTATTGGAAATCCTGTATTGGAAATATTCCTGCGGTTTTGCTCATATTTGGAGTGTGTTGTTCATTATGTGAATGAAGCAGGATTAGAGTAGTATGCATGCTCATTTGCCACTTACTAGAAGGCGTGCTTAAGTCACCATATTTAGTTTCCTAGGAAGTGTGGTCTGTTTGCAAAATAGGAATGATCCGCCAAGGTTCTCTTGTTTAGGTATTATATCTGACTGGTCTTCTCACCTCCAGTTATTGGGACTTGAGCCAGGGCCTGCCTATTATCTGACTTGATCTGTAGGCTTCTACAATCTGATCTCTCACCTGCTGAAGTGGGGTTCTCAAGCCCCATAGTCATGTCTAGGAAAGGCCCCCACACTAACACAACCCAGATTTGGGATTTATCAACATACATATACATTTCATTTTTAAGTTTTTATTGTGAATTGAGTGAAAGTTTTCAGGGCAGATCATCAGTTCTACACTCAATAAATATATATACATTTAAATCATTTCCTTGATGTCCCTTTTAGCCTGATTTAATATCAGCCTTTTAGCCTGATTTAATATCATATCTGTCAATTTGGATTTTCAGTCCCTGCAACAGCAACCACTTGTCTGATATAATTCTACAGCTTCTGCAGTCTCGTGAGTCATCAGCCTGTACTCTGACATGCCAAATTGGATTCAGCAGCCACTGCATGTGAGTGAGGAGATTTCTCCAACCTGTGCCTGATCTAGTGATTTAGAATTTGCCAGACTCTGCAACCATGTAAGTCATTTCTTTGATATCAAGGACTGTGGTGCAAGCTCACCAGTTGCTCCTCAAAAACATTTTACAGGGTTGCTATGGTTTGGAACCAACTCAACAGCATTTAACAACAACAACAAATGCATTCAGTGGGTCAGTACATCAAATACTACTAAGGAGGGCAGAAATAGTTGACGTTTCTGATGTTTGGAATTGTTGTTATTGATACAAGGTGTCTTCGATTCTATTCAGAATCACAATGACCCTATGCAGAACAGTCTGAACAGGTTGGACACCTAACAACAGCAACAACAACACTCCATTATCTTAGATATCAGCTACTTCTCCTACACCACTCATCTGTCAGTTTGTCATACTGTGGTGGCTTGCGAGTTGCTGTGATTCTGTAAGCTATGCCACCAGTATTTTAAATACCAGCAGGGTCACCCATGGTGGGCAGGTTTCAGCTGAGCTTCTAGACGAAGACAGACTAGGAAGAAGGAGTGACAAACTACTTCTGAATATTTAGTTACTGACAACCTTATGAATAGCAGACAAACAATATCCAATATAGTGCCAGAAAATGAACCTCTTAGGTTGGAAGGCACTCAAAATGTGACAAGGGAAGAGCTGCCTCTTCAAAGTAGAGTTGACTGTGATGATGTGAATGGAGTAAAGCCCATGGGATAAAAGCCCACGGGACCTTCAATTGCTGATGGGACACAACTCAAAATGAAGAGAAACAGCTGTAAACATCCACTGAAAATCAGAATATGGAATGGATGAAGTATGAATCTGGGAAAATTGGAAGTTGTCAAAAATGAAATGGAAGGCATATACATCGATATCGTAGGCATTAGTGAGATGAAATGGACTGGTATTGGCCATTTTGGATATGATGACCAAATGGTTTACTATGCTGAAAATGATAAATTGAAGAGGAATGATGTTGCATTCATTGTCAAAAAAAACATATCCA
>NW_006409088.1:374435-390105 GCF_000296735.1 Chrysochloris asiatica
GGGAGAAAGATGAGGCTTTCTACTCCCGTAAAGATTTACACCCTCGGAAACCCTCTACAGGGTCGCTATGGGTCAGAACCGACTCGATGGCACATAACAACAACATACACAGTTTCAAGTCCTAGTGTTGAGCTATAGAATAAGCACTGGACTGCTAACCGCAAGGTCAGTGGTTCCAACTCACATGCACCTTCTTGGAAACCTTATACAAGGTCACTGTGGGTCATAACCAACTTGAGGGGATTTAACAGCAACAGCAGCATATGAAGATCAGACTCCTAGTGTAGTACTGTAGGATCAGCACTGCACTGGGAACCATGAGGACTGCATTTCAAACCCAAAATCCATTTGAACTGCAATGTCGGCAGTTCAAGCTCACCAGCCACTCCTCAGAAACCCTATATGGTCGCTATGGGTTGAAACCGGCTTGACGGCACTTCATAACAACAACAAGTCGCTCCTCAGAGACTCTATGCATTGTTGCTCTGAGTCTGAACCAACTTGATGACACTTAAGAACAGCAACAAATATGCTGATGATTCAAAGTTGCTTTCTTAAATGGAAGAGGACTTAAAATACTAACTGATGAAGATCAAAGATGACAGACAGCCTTCAGTTTGGGCTATACCTCAATGTAAAGAAAACAAACATCCTCACCCTTGGACCAATAGATAATAACTTGATAAATGGAGAAGAATTTGAAGTTTTCAAAGACTTCATTTTGCTCACATCAACCATCAACACTCATTAAAGCAGTAGTCAAGAAATCAAACAATGTATTTCATTAGGGAAATCTGTTTCACTCAAACTTTAAAAATGTTTAAGAGCAAAGACATCAGTTTGAGGACAAAGGTTGACTTGATCCAAACCTTTGTGTTTTCCATACGCATGTGAAAGTTGGAATAAGAAAGACCGTCAAAGAATTGATGCGTTTGAGTTCTTCCAATACAAACAAATACATATTGGAAGAAGTGTAATCAGAAGGCTCCTAAGAATCAAACATAATAAGACTTTATCTCTCATATATCAGGACCCCAATTCTCCCGGCGCCCTAACCCGCTCATTTCAACATGCCTTTCTAGCGCCCACGATCATCTACCCTGATGCCTTCTCAGCACCCATCACCGGCAGGAGTTAATTTTTCAGTCCTCTGGCTTGGGTAAGTCCCCTCTTGTGGCTGCCCTGAGTGTGGAGACTCGGACTCTGGTAACCAGGACATAAGATTCTGTTTGGGACACGGACCTGGTGCCAGGTTCTGTGTCTCCCATAGTGAGTTCGGAACTTACCGGAACAAGTCCGGGACTTGTCAGTTCTGCCCCCCGCCCGCTGGAGGGATGCCTCAGAGGTGGTTCAGCCTACAGACCTCCTCCTTGTGGCAGGGACGCCTCCACTGGGAGCCTGGGTCCCCATACCTCACACCAGGTCTGAGGTGTGAGCACTGTTTGAACCTCAAGAGATGTCTTAGGTTTCAGGCACTGTTCGCTGTCTTATTCCTGGTTGCTATGGGTTCCGGGTCCTCCATACTGGCATAATCCCCCTTAAGGTGTTTGCTCCGAAACCTTGAGGGCTTAGACCTTGAAACTTTTGTGAGTGCCAGGGAAAATGGTCAGAGATCCCGTATATCCAGGGTTTTTCCTACCTTTGACTTTCTCTTTGTTCATTGCTTGTACTCCATCAGCCAATTTGACCCAGCTGGAACCTTTTCCCTATCAGAGTTCCATTGCTTGTTTTCTCGATCACTCCATCAGCTAATTTGACACAGCTGATGAAACTCCTCCCTATCAAAGAGCCCCAAGTGCACCTCCAGCCCCCACTTTGGTCCCTCTTTCACTTTCTCCAGGTTCCCAGGAACTCTCCTTACCATCTTCTTCTTCTTCTCCCACCTCTTCTCCTACATATGCACCTACCCCACCTTGTACTCGTTCCAAATCTTGAAAGTTAATGGACCCTGAGTTTTCTCAGTCCAGTCATATAATAGCACCCTTGCAGGAAGTGGCTGGGGCAGAAGGAATTGTCCAAGTCCATACCCATTTTCCAATGGCAGAGTTAGCTTTAATTCAATCCAGACTTGGGTCTTTTACCTCAAATTCTGCAACTTTTATTAAACAGCTTCAATTTCTAACGCAGTCTTATCAACTAACTTATCATGATACTTTTTGTTGTTTTAACGAAATCTTTAACCCCTGAGGAGGGTAGGTGAGTACTGGAACAGGCCCGTGCTCATGCAGACCAGGAACACCTCACCAATAACATTCATGCAGCAGGAGCAGAATTATAATACCCAGGCAGGTATTGTCAACCAATATAGGTATATTAATTGTATACTTCATGGGCTGCGCAAGGCAGCCATAAAAGCAGTTAATTATGACAAACTTAGTGAAATTATCCAAGACAAGAATGAGAATCCTTCTGCATTTCTCCAGAGGCTCACTGATGACCTGTGGCAATATACTAATCTCGATCCAGACTCTGCTGATGGCCAAAGGTTAATTATGGTGCATTTTTTCTGTCAGAGCTACCCGGACATTAAAATAAAACTTAAGAGGCTAGAAAGGAGTCCCCTAACCCCTCAAGCAGACGCTCTCGCTGTTGCATTTAAAGCCTACAATGGCCGAGATGATGCAAAGGTTGTACAAAAGTACCAATTATTAGCTCAGGCCATCAACTTCACCCTGCCACCACTTGTAAGTGGGAAACCCGCAAAGCCTCCAGGACCCTGCTTCCATTGCAACCAGCGTGGACATTGGGCCAAAGAATGCCCAAATTCCAAACCTCCCACCAGGCCCTGCCCCAAATGCAAGCAGAAGGGACATTGGGGTTTCGACTGACCCTTGGCGTCTACCCGCCATCCGGTCACCGCCCCCCACCCTCCCTCCACCGGCCCCTCAAGTGACCTTATTGGTCTAGCGGCAGAAGACCTGTGAGAAGGCCCTGGCCTATCTGGCCCAACGTGGATCACCACCCAGGAGTTCAGGGTAACTTTCACTGTGGCAGGTAGGATGATCACCTTTTTACTCAATACTGGTGCTAGTTTTTCTGCATTGCAGGAATTCTGGGGACCCACCTCCCTGTGCGGGACCTCTATTGTTGGGGTAGAAGGTCAAGTAAGACACCCTTGACAAACTCCCCTCCTTTCATGCAAAATTGGCAATTTTGAATTTTTACATTCCTTTTTAGTCCTTCCCTCTTGCCCCATACCTTTATTAGGGCGGGACATCTTATCTAAGTTTGGCACCTCCCTCAAGTTTGACTTTCAGGGTCTCTCCAGCACTCCAACATCTTCCTTTTGCCTCTTACTATCACAGGCTATTGAACCTCAAGCCCCTCTTTCCTGTGGCGCATCAGTCCCAACCTTGTGAATCCTAAAGTTTGGGACATACATTCCCCTTCAATAGCCAAATGCCCTCCAGTCAAAATCCTCCTCAAAAACCACACCTAGTTCTCAGCCCAAGCACAATACCCTCTCCCACAGTCTAATCTTTTGGGATTCCAGCCAATTGTTAAAGAATTACTTAAAAAAAGGATTTCTAAAACCAACTAATTTCCCCTACAATACCCCCATCCTGGCAGTCAAAAAACCCAATGGGGCCTACCGCCTAGTTCAAGACCTTCAGCTTATTAATGCAGCTGTAGTCACAGTTCATCCAGTAGTCCCCAATCCTTACACTCTTCTGACTTCCATTCCCTCTAGCACCACACATTTCTCAGTCCTTGATTTAAAAGATGTTTTGTTTTGTTTTTTTCTATCTGCTTGCACCCAGATTCCCCAAATATTTTTGCTTTCACTTGGACTGATCCTACATCAAAAGTGTCCACTCAGCTAACCTGGACAGTCTTGCCATAAGGTTTCCGGGATAGTTCTCATTTCTTTGGATAACTCCTAGTCCAAGACCTGTCCCTTCTTCACTTACGGACATCCACAGTTTCTGCTTTTCTTTTTAAGGAAATTATTCCCTGCTTTGGGCTCCCTACTTCCCTCCAGTTGGACAGCAGCCCCGAATTCACTTCCCATATAACTCAAGGACTTGTTGAATTATTGGGAATTTCCTGGCATCTCCACATCCCCTTTCACCCTCGGTTTTCAGGGAAGGTGGAGTGAACCAACAGGTCAATCAAAGCTGTCCTTACTAAGTTAACCCTAGAACTTCATGCTGACTGGGTCTCGCTTCTCCCCTTAGCCTTGTTATGTCTCAGATCTTTGCCTAAAGTGCCTCTCCAAATTTCTCCTTTTAAACTAATGTATGGACGCCCTTTCCTACCTCCAGAACTAAAACCTGAACTGTCTGCCCTTCCACCATCTCTTTTAGTAAGCTGTTTAAATTCCTTAAGAACTTCATTATGGCAACATGCGGACTCACTTTTACCCTCACCTTTTCCTGTTGTTCCTACCAATCAGGATACATGGTCTTAATTGCCCCTCCAAGCCTACCAAAAGAACCCTTGAAACCCAAGTGGATTGGTCCACATAAAGTAATTTTAACCACCCCTACACCAGTTAAGTTAGAGGGTCTTTCGAGCTAGTTCCATGTCTCAAGGGTTAAGCCCTTCCATAGCCCTGCTGGAGGACTCAAACCATCCTCCCTTCCTAACTATAAAGCTCAGCATGGCTTCAGAAAAAGAGGGCAATCCAAATAGCAATTCTACCCCTGGTAGCAGTGCTAGGTATTGGGGCAGGCATAGTTTACTGGAACTGCAAACATTTCTCATTATCCTCACTTTACTGGCAGTTGCCCCTTGTGTTCTTTGTTTTGTTAAATTATAGGTTAGCCGCATACCCAAATTTCCCAGTGAGCTGCTACCTAGTTGTTGTTACAAGCTGAAGACCTAAGACTGTGGAACCAACCTCAGTTCAGCTGCTGGCCCAGTTACAACACCACCAACAATGACAAAGCCATCGCCAACTATGGTCCAAGCCCAAAGAAAGACAAGCTCACCACCCCAATGCCAGCAGGAAGTAGCTACATCCCTTCTCCTGTGAGCATGGATCACAGAGATGGCCATTCATTTTTTCTTGTTTAACCAAAGAGAGAGAAATTTTACAAAAATCAATCAGTTATAATCAGGTCTGCCATTTTAGGCTATACTTTCCGGGTTTTTCCCTCTCCTCTCCCTTCAACTCCATTTTGTAGTCCTGGGTTTCTGTTTCCCTGCCCTAAGATACAAAGTGCGTAATTTAAAGGGCAACATGGCGTTTGATAGGCCAGAGCTAAATCATCTTAGCAGTGACCACTCCCTTCCTGTCGAACCTATATAAGACTACTCCCTTCCTGTTGACTTCCTCTTCTTTTGCCCTCTCTTCTTCCTCTCTTTTCTCTTCTGCCTCCTGCCTTCTCTCTTCGGCAAAGATCACCTTGCTCTTCCTCACCCTGAATAAAAGTCTATAGACGGGCCATCTGGTGTGCGGTATGGTTGATGAGCGGCAGCCTGGTTGTTTTTCCCTTTCAAGGATGGCACATGATGTGACAGTGTTTCATTCTGTTATGTGTAACCGACTCTACATCCCCTAACAACAACAGCATATGCATGCAAAAACTGGTACCTGAATAAGGAAGTTTGGATAAGAAACAATGGATTTGAGCTATGATCATGAAAGAGAATATTGAATACATCAGGAATTAACAAAAGAACAAACATGTAAAATTTAGAAGAAGTACAGCGAGACTACTTTTTAAGTGAGAATGACGAGACTTCACCTGCCATACTTTGAACATGCTGTCTGGAGGAATGAGCTCCTGGAGAGGAAAATCATGCTTGGTAAAGAGGAGGGTCAGTGAAAAACAGAAAGAATTCAAGGGGAATAATTGATGCTTTTGAGTTACTGTGTTGGAGGAGAATATTGAAAGTGTTACGGGCTGCCAAAAGAACAAAGAGATCTGTGTTGGAAGAAGGGCAGCCAAAGTACTCCTTGGAGGCCAGGAAGGCTAAACTTCATCTCTCATACTTCCAACATGTTTTCAGGAGGAACCAGTCACTGGAGAAGGACATCATGTTTGGTAAGGTGGAGGGTCAGAGAAAAAGAGGAAGACCACCAGTGAGATGGATTGGCAAAGTGACAGCTTCAATGGGTTCAAGCAGGACAACAATTGTATTGTGAGGTTGTCCCAGGATCAGGCAGTGTTTCGTCTCTTGTGCATAGGGTCACTATGAGTCAGTACTGACTTGATGGCACCTAACAACAACAACAAATATTTAACTGAAAGAAAAAAAAAAATTAGTAAGATGCTGCTGGATTTTCAAACATGCAAATTGGCAGGATATACCAGAATTTTTCTGAACTGATGACACAAGATTGCTGATACCTCTGCCATAAAAAAAAAAAAAAAAAAAAAAAAAAAAAAAAAAATTGTTATTTAAGGTAGTCAGTATGAGACCATGGGAGATCAGGAAGTTGACCATGGTATTCACTCTGAATTTTAACGAATGCTGTTCAGAACTAGTTAAAATATTTTGATTCATTGTTTATATTTTTAAGTGTTTTTTATATTTTGCAGCTTCACTAAAATTCTGATTGCATTGATTTTATGGAATCTTTCAGTAAAGATAGACAAATATTATAATTTGTTGTTGTTGTTAGATGTCATTGAGTTGGTACTGGCTCATAATGACTCTATGTACAACAGAAAAAAACACTGCCGGGTCCTGGGATACTTTGGAATTGTTGCCACATTTAAGCCCACTAATGCTGCCACTTTTCCAATCCATCTCGCTGGGGGCCTTGCTTTTTTTCTCTGATCCTCCACCTTACCAAGCATGATATCCTTCTCCAGCAAATGGTCTCTCCTGATAATATGTCTTAATCCTGACCTCTAAGGAGCATTCTGGCTGCACTTCTTCCAACACAGGTCTGTTGGTTCTTTTGGCAGCCCATGGCACTTTCAATAATCTCCTCCAACACCATAACTCAAAAGCATCAATTCTTCTACTATCTGCCTTATTCACCGTCCAACTTTTGCATGCATATGAGGTTACTGAAAATATCATGGCTTGGGTCAGGCACACTTAGTTCTCAAGCTGATGTCTTGTTCTTCAGCACTTGAAAAAGGTCTTTTGCAGCATATTTGCCTAATGCAATACGTCATTTGATTTCTTGACTGCTGATTCCATGAAGGTTGATGCTTGTTGCAAGAAGAATGAAGTCCTTCACAACTTCAATCTTTTCTCCATTGATAAGAATGCTATTTATTGGTCCAATGGTGATAATATATATGTGTGTGTGTGTGTGTGTGTATGTGTGTATGTGTATATATATATATTTTTTTGTTTGTTTGTTTGTTTGTTTGTTTGTTTTTTTGTTTTTTTTTTTAATTTTTAAACAGTGAAATGCAATCCATTCTGATGGCTGTGGTCTTTGATCTTCATCAGTAAGTAGTATTTTAATTTCCTTTCACTTTCTCAAACAAGGTTGTATCATATGCATATTACAGTTTGTTAATGAGTCTTCCTCCAATCCTGATGCCATGTTTTTCTTCATATAATCCAGCTTCTCAGATTATTTGCTCAGCATGCAGGTCGAATAAGTATGGTGAAAGAATACAACCTTTCTTAATTTTAAACCATTCAGTCTTCCCTTGTTCTATATGAATGACTGTACAGAACCATATACAGGTTCTTCATGAGCACAATTAAGTGTTCTTGAATACTCATACTTCACAATGTTGTCCATAGGTTGTCATGATACACACAATTGAAAGCCTTTGCATAGTCAACACAGCAAAGGTAAATATCTTTCTGATAATCTCTGCTTTTAGCCAAGATCCAGTTGATGTCAGAAATTATATTGCTCATTCCATGTCCTTTTCTGAATCTGGCTTGAACCTCTAGAAGTTCTCTTTCAATGTATGCTTGCAGTCTTTTCTATATTACCTTTAGTAAAACTTTACTCACATGGGATATCAAAGATATTGTTCTATATATAACCCATATTCCATTGGGTTATCTGTCTTTGGATTGGGCACAAATAGTGATCTCTTCCAATAAGTTGGCCAGATAGTTGTCTTCTACATTACTTAGCATAAATGAATAAGTGCCTCCAGTATTGCTTCACTTTGTTGAAAGATTTCAATTTTTATTCCATCAATTTCTGGTGCCTAGTTATTTGCCAATTCTTTCAATGAACCTTTGACTTCTTCCTTCAGTATCATTGCTCTTAACCATATGCTAACTCTTGGAATGGTTGAACATAAACTATTTCATTTTGTTAAAGTGAATTTTTGTGTTCCTTCCATCTTGTATTGATGCTTTGTGCATCATTCAATAATTTGCCCAGAGAGTTCTTCAATAACAAAAGTCAAAGCTTGAATTTTTTCTTCAGTTCTCTCAGCTTGAGGAATGCTGAGTGGGTTGCATTATACTTTGCTTATGTTTAAATATTTTCATTAATTTTGAACATTCCTATCTTTGTTTTTCCTCTCCATAGTCATATTTAGTTATCACTTGTCAGACATACCTTTCATACATTCATTTTATAATAACACTAAATGAGTCTATTAAGGAATGCATCTGTAAATCATCCTTCTCATCTAAAAATAAAGTGTTTTAGCTTCAGAACACCTTATTTTGATTTTATATTGACATTTCAAAAACTGAAATCTTGTTTGAATCTACTTTTATAATATCATTTGCAAGTTTAATGTCATTCATTCTGTAAATAATTCCATTGGTATATTTGAACAAGAAATATTCAACTGGCAGTTTAAGACAGATTAAGTATAGAAAATGTAAAATACATTATACTAAGTGTGAAAAGAACGTGGGAATCCAATAATTATATATATATCCAACATTCATCTGTCAATTTTTTGTACTGTGGTGCTTGTGTGTTGCTGTAATTCTGGAAACTATGTTTCTGTGTTCTAGATACCAGTAGGGTCCCCCATGGTGGATAAGTTTCAGATGAGCTCTAGATTATAATGAACAAGGAAGAAGGAGAGAATATTTAATCACTGAATACAAAATGAATAGCAGTGGAACATTGTAACCACAAGAATATTGAAACATGATGGAGAACATCAGAAAATTGTCAGATATAGTGCCAGAAGATGAAACACTCAAAATACAGCTGGAGAAGAGCTACCTCCTCAAAGTAGAATTGACCATGATTAAGTAAAAGGTGTTAAGATATCAGGCTCTTCCTTTGCTGATATGGCACAACTCAAATGAGAAGAAACACCTATAAACATCCCTGAATAATTAGAACTTGGAATGTACTAAGTATGAATCTAGGAAACTCAGAAGTAGTCAACATTGAAATGGAACACAAACACTGATAAGTTAAGCATTATTGTTGTTGTTAAGTGATGTGGAGTTGATTATGACTCATAGACATCCTGTATAATGTTACTGAGGTGTGGCTGATATGTATGACCTGCCAATCTTCAGTTCAAACTGAACTTGTGGTGTAGTGCTCATCCTAGAGCACCACACTAGCACTCTATCTTAGGAATTAGTTAGCAGAAATGAACTGGGGCTTTGAATTTGACATATCATTTACTGTGTCAGGAATGATAAATTGAAGAGGAATAGCATCACATTCATTATCATAAAGAACGTTTAGATTTATCATGTAATAAAACACTGTCTATGATAATATAACATCCATACATATACAAAGAATACCAGTTATTATTATTCAAATTTAAGCACCAAATCCAGAGATGATGAAATGAAAAAATTCTACTAACTCCTTAAGTCTGAAATTGATTAAATATGTAATTAAGGTGTATTGAAATGTTTACTTGCAATTGGAAAGCAACACTTGTATACAAAGAAGAAGGATCAGTTATTGGAAAATATGACCTTTGTGATTGAAATGATACTGGAGATCCCATTGCAGAATTTTGCAAGACTCATGATGACTTCTTCATAGAAATTTTCTTTTTTAACAAAATAAAAATGACTTATACATACAGATGTTATGAGATGGAATATACAGAAATAAAATTAACTACATCTGTGGAAAGAGATTGTAGAAGACCTCCATATTATTAATCAAAACAAGGCCAGGAAAGACTGTGGAAACAACTCTCAATTACTCATATGCATGTTCAGGCTAAAATGTGGCAAATTTAAACAATTCCCTGTGATCAAAATATGACTTTGAGCACATCCCACATGAATTTAGAGATAATCTCCAGAACAGATTTGATGCCTTCCAAACTAAAAACCAAAACCCAGAAGACTTGTGGTATGACCTCAAGAACATTATCCAGAAGGAAGCAAAATGACATTAAGAGGGTAAGAAAGAAGGAAAAGACCAAAATGGATGTCATAGGAGACTCTGAAACTTGCTCTCCAGTGTAGAGATGCTAAAGCAAATGGAAGAAATGAGGAGGCAAAATAGCTGAATAAAAATCTCAAAGGACAGATAAAGAAGTCAAGTCATATATTATAATGAAAAGTACAAATACCTCGATTTGGAAAACCAAAAGAGAAGAACACTCAACATTTCTCAGGCTGAAAGAACTGGAGATGAAGTTCAAATCTTGACTTGCAATATTGAATAATTCAATGGGCAAAATACTGAATGATGCAGAAAGCATCAAAAGAAGATAGAAGGAATATACACAGTCACTGTACCAAAAAGAAATTGTTGAAGTTCATTTCAGGAGTTAGCATATGGTGCTAAAGGAAGAAGTTCAAGGTTCACTGAAGGCATTGTCCAAAAACAAGGCTCCTTGAAGTCATGGACTAAAAATTGAAAATTTTCCAAAAATTTATGCAACACTGGAGACACTCATTCATCTATGCCAAGAAATTTGGAAGATAGTACCTGGAAAACTAATTGGAAGGGATCCATATTTGTGCCCATGCCAAAAAGAGGTGATCCAATGGAATGTGGAAATCATCAGATAATATCATTAATATACATACAAGTAAAATTTTGCTAATAATAATTCAAAAATGGCTGCAATGGTACAATCACAGGGAATGAGCAGAGCTTCAAGTAGGATTCAGACAAAGACATGGAATGAGGGATATCATTGCTGACACTAGCTGGGTCTTGGCTGAAAACAGTGAATATCAGAAAGATGTTTAACTGTTTTATTGACTATGCTAAAGGAGCTCTAGTAGCATAGTGGTTATTAGTTGGACTGTTAACCTTGAGATCAGCAGTTCAAAACTACCAGCTGTTCTGCCAGAAAAAGGTAAGTATGTCTGTTCCTGTAAAGATTTACACCCTCAGAAACCAAAGAGCAGCTGGTGAGTTTAAACCAACAACCTTGCAGTTGAAACTGAACTGTGTTCCGGTACATCATCCTGCAATGACACACACCAGGACTCCGTAAAAGTACCATGCTTGGGTCAGGTGCACCTTATACCTCAAACACCTTAAAAGAGATGTTTTGCACTCTATTTGTCTAATGCAATACATTCTTACATTTCTTGACTTCTGCTTTCATAAGTGTTGACTGTTGATTTAAGCAAA
Source organism: Chrysochloris asiatica (assembly GCF_000296735.1). NCBI lineage: Eukaryota > Metazoa > Chordata > Mammalia > Afrosoricida > Chrysochloridae > Chrysochloris > Chrysochloris asiatica. The sequence goes on from NW_006409088.1 coordinate 385,861, forward strand.
AGGAAGTCTTTGACAACTTCAGTCTTTTCTCCATTTATCATCATATTACATATTCATCCACTTTTGAGGATTTTCATTATCTTTAAATTGAGCTGTAATCCATACTGAAGGCTGTGGTCTTTGATCTCCATCCATAAGTGTTTAAAGTCATCTTTGGTTCCAGCAACTAAGAGTGTGTTGTTGTTAAGTGCCATAAAATTGTTTCCGACTCATAGTGACACTGTATAGAATTTCTGTGGAGCAGCTTGCAGATTTGAACTGTCAACCTTGCAGTTCATTGCTCATCCTACAGCATCACATCTAATACCGCAGGTTGTTAATGAGGTTTCCTCCAATACAGATGACACACTTTTCTTCATAAAGCCTAGTTTATCAGATTATTTGCTGAGCATCCAGATTATTAAATATGATAAAAAGATACAACCTTGGTGCACACTCTTCCTAATGTTAAGCCATTCACTATCCATTGTTCTGCTCAACTGACTCTTCGTCTATGTACACATTCTTCATAAGCACAATTTAGAGTTCTTTAATACATATTCTTCTCAATTACTGCATAATTTGTTATAATCCACACAGTCTAATGCCTTCATATAGTCAATAAAGCATAGGTAATTATCTTTATGGTGTTCTTTGCTTTCAAATAAGATCCATCTGAATCTGGCTTAAATTTCTTGCAAATCCCTTGTGATGTACTCCTGCAGCCATATTTAAATTATCTTCTGTAAAAAATGTACTTTTATGTGATATTAATGATTATGTGATGATTTTCATATTACTGTTTTGTGACATTTCTTTGGAATGTGTACAGATACAGCACTCTTCGAATTGCTTGGCCGGGTAACTACTTTAGAAATTTCTTGGAATATTCTAGTAAGTGCCTCCGACTCTGTAACAGTTTGTTGAATATTTCTATATTAAACCTGTAGCCTGGCATTTTACCCTTTGTTTTTCATCAGTGCCTTAACTGCAGCTAGGACTTCTAACTTTAGTATCATCAATTCTTGATCATATGCTACTCTTTGAAATGATTGAACATCTAACAATAATTTTTGGGACAATGATGTGAATTCCTTCTATCTGCCTTAGATATTTTCTGCATCATTCAATATTTTTTACATATAACCCTTCAAATTGCAAATCAAAACTTGAATTTTTATGCAGTTCTTTCAGTTTGGGAAATGCTGAGTGTTCTTTTCTTTTGGTTTTCTAACTCCAGGTATTTAAACATTTCATTATAATGCTCTGCTTTGTATTTTTGATCAGCCCTTTGAAATTTTCTGCTTAGTACTTGATTCCTCATTTTTTGTCCATTAGTTTTAGCCTCTCTAAACTCAAGAGTAATTTCAGAGTTTCTTCTGTCCTCCATTTTAGTCTTTCCTCTTTCTTGTCTCTAATGGCTTTTTATGTATTGATGTTATCCCATAACTCTTCTGATCTCTGGCCTTTAGTGTCTAGTGCAGCAAGTCTGCTTTCTAAATAGTCTGTAAAACTAGGTGGAATATGCTCAAGATCATAATTTGGCTCTCATGTAGTATATTTAATTTTTTTTTCTTCATCCTGAATTTGCCTTTGAGCAATTGATGGTCTGTTTGACAATTGGCTTCTAGACTTGCTTTAGCTTATGATATTAAACTTTTTCATAATCTCTTCTCTTAAAGATTGTCGATTGGATTACTATGTTTTCCATCTGGTGAGGTCTACATTCATGGCCAACTTTTATGTTGTTTAATATGTTATTTGCAATGTGTAAATTTGTGAAATTCTATTGTGTAATGTCCAGCATCATTTTTGTCACCCAGGCCATATTTCCCATCTACTGATCCTTCTTTGTTTATAATTTTTACATCACAAGTCCCAGTAATTATTAATGCATCTTGATTGCATGTCTGATCATTTTTTGACTGAAACGTTGGTAGAATTCTTGACTTTCATCATCACTGATGTTAATGGTTGGCGTGTAAACTTGAATAATAGTGATATTAACTTGTCTCCCTTGTAGATGTATATCACCCTATCATAGACAGAATTATACTTCAAGATAGATCTTGAAATGTTCTTTTTGATGATGAATGTAATTTCATTCTTTTTCAATGTCATATTCCTGACATTGTAAACCACATGACAGTGTGATTCCAATGGCCAACACCAGTCCATATCAGTTCATTAGTGACTAGGATATCAATCTACAAGCATTCCATTTCATTTCTGACAACTTTCAATTTCCCCTAGTTTGTGCATTCTACATTCTTATTATTAATGGATATTTGCAGCCTTTCATTCTCATCAGAAAATGAAGGTCTGAAAAACTTTGCCCACTTGTGTCATTATGGTGAACCCTAATTTGAGGAAGCAATTCTTCCCCAGTCATATATTAGTTTCATTCCAAACTGAAAGGCTCATTTTCTGCCACTGTATCAGACAATGATCTACTCATAGTCATAAGGTTTTCTGCAGGGAGTACCTGCTCTCCGCGGGGGTCGTGGGACGCGAGAGAATACACGGAATCAGTGGATGGAGAAATGAATAGAATCGAAAGGCTTTTCAGCTTGCTGTGCTGTCTGGCTGCTCTCTCCAGCTTCTGCCTCTGCCTCTGCCTCTTTCTGCTCTTTGCTGTCTGCCCTCTGCTTTCTCCCTCCTGCTCTCTGCTTCTTCTGTCACTTCTGCCACTTCTGCCTCTACTTCCTTCTGCCTCTTCTCCCTCTTCTGCCAGCCCTGCTCAGCAAGTCTTTATTTTTTATACTTAAAATTACACAGTATATGCATTGACACTTTTATCATTTCTTGAATTATTACACAGTTAGTCACAACATTATTGCACCTGGTCATTAGACAACATTGATAAAAATACTTCTGTGATGTTCAGACTGACCTTCATGTTCTTTCCAAGTATGAGATAAAACTGTTTCTTCTTGTTTCTACTAAAAGATTATAAACTTTCTATCCTACATAATGTGCTATTATTTTCATAATAAAGATATTCATTAAATCACTTGGAAGCTATGTGGCATAAAGCCCGACCTGGCTACTTGCTGCAAGAAGTGTAGATTATTAAATCAAAACTATCCCTCACTTAAATTCATTATTTTCTGCTTGTTTATGCAGGTGTCTGTATGTAGGAGTCTGTGAATTCTAGCTAGTGACTGAATGTGGTGAGGCCTATGGGGGTAGGTCAGCTTGACTCTAATATGCTATCTGCTTTTGTGGCCTCACAAATGCAGTTACTTAGGTTTTCTAATGAAAGGGAGTAATTTACACAATTTCTCTTTGTATTCAATCCACCAAAGCTGAAAGCAATTGTTACTAAGCTAGTTTTTCCTAGGGTTTGTAAAATTCATAGTGAAAGGCTATGAATATTGCCAAATTATATATTTTTATAAGTAAAGTTAAGAATACTTGTAGAAGGCAACTTCTGAGCTATCTGTCTTGCAAGACAACTCTTATTTGCTGGACTGTGTCAAGCAGCAAATGGAAGCTGTCCTCTACCCTCAACCGCTCCCAGCAGTTTTCTGTGGCCCAACGTTCAGAAATAATCTGCCTCTCCTTTCTTAATTTGTCTTATTCTGGAAGTTCTGATGACTACCATCTGAACTCCTCCTGGAATGCAAACTACCACATCACGGTAGCACACAAACTACCAAATTATGACAAACTAAAAAACAGCCCAGTCCTAGTAGGCATAGAATTGTCTGTTGTTATTGTTAAGTGTCGCTGAGTTGGTTTTGACACATAGCAAACCTTCACACGGTTTCCAAGAAACAGCTAGTAGATTTGAACTTCCAACCTAGCAGTTCAAACTGAGTTTGAAGTCCAGTGCTTTTCCTACAGACCACATAGTCACATAAAAAATCCTACTAGAGAAGAGAATGAGAACTGCTGAGGTAATTTCCTGTCAAACCACAACAAAGTAGAGTTGGTTATATTAAGTCACTAGGTCTTAGGAAAGTGTGTTACAAAGCTAAAGATACCTGAAAAGCCATTCATAGGCAAGGATGGCATAGACACATAATCAGTTTTAGCCATGTGTTTCCTATCACTGAGATACACCTGTCACTGTTTAAGTGGATTAGTGATGTACCACAGTCATCAAAATTAAATGCTTCTCTAGGTATTGGACGCCAGTGTTGTTGTTGTTGTCAGGTGCCATTGAGTCAGAACCGACTCATAGCGACCCCATGCACAGCAGAATGAAACAATGTCCGATCCTGGGCCAACCTCACTACCGCTGCCACACTTGAGTCCATC
>NW_006409088.1:390660-393356 GCF_000296735.1 Chrysochloris asiatica
CAATCCATACTGAAGGCTGTGCTCTTTGATCTTCCTTCTTCCTAGTCTGTCTAAATCTGGAAGCTCAGCTGAAACCTGTTCACCATGGGTGACCCTGCTAGTATTTAAAATACTGGTGACAGTTTCCAGAATAACTGCAACTCACAAGCCACCACAGTATGACAAACGGACAAATGAGTGGTGGGACCATAGGTACAGGGGCTACGCATCCAACACATCTTGGTGGTGGTGGGGGGAGCAAAATTTATAAGAGATTGATAAAATAAATATAATATTCAGTTGATATGTTGTTGTTGTTAAGTGTCATAGAGTCAGTTACGACCCAGAGTGACCCTGTATAGCGTTTCCAAGGAGCAGCTGTTGAGCTTGAACCACTGACCTTGCAGTTCAAAATACTTTACATTCCAGTGCGTTAACCCACATCACCACACCAGGACTTCAGTTGGTATAAGTCTAAAAATTAAGAGAGAGCATTATGTTTTAAACTCACTGCCTTTTAATAGATTCTGACTCTTAACAGCCCTATACATTATATAAACCCAAACCAAACCACCGCTGTATTGTTGATTCCTATTTGCAGTAACCGTAAAAGACAGAATTGAACTGCTCCATAGAGTTGATAAAACTTCAATCTATGTGGGCAGCATGCTTCATAGTTCTCCTACAGAAGAGTGGATGTGTTCTAAAGGCTGACTCTTCAGTGAGCAGCACAGTGCTTAGCCCTATTCACCACCAGGTCTTCTTGCATTCTGTACAATAGAGGTAAAATCAAATATTTGTTTGTAAAGTTTGTTGAATTTAAAATTATGAATCCCAAATGAACTAGCAATCAGCTTACTAGATTTAGTGCTTATTTTCATTAGAAATTGGAAGAGCACACACCTGGGAATATAGCGTTTTAAAGGAAGATTTCTTGGTTTCATGTTAATTAAAACCAGATCTCACCTTAGTCTTAATAAAGAAAGGGCAATTGTTTTTTTTTAGCACAGGAAAAGCAACAGAAATAATTTTATGGCATTAGCTATGTGTAAACTTTGATGTAATAGTATTTCACTGGAATAATTTACTATTCTATACTAAAATGCCTCATGAGTGTTTATTGCATACTGGTTTGGTACATTTTTCAGGTCACACATTGCTGTTATTATTTTGTGGCTTCCTTATTAATTGCAAATAAAATCATAAAAGCATATTTGTTACCTAAACAAATGGTGTAAATGTATGTAATTTGGGCCATTCCAAAATTATAAAACCGTCAAATTTTCTATTGATTTTATAATTCTCATTTTCACATGTTGAAAATACTTTTTTAAGCTGAATTACTTTTTAAAAAACCTCATTGTGACACATTTTCAAAAAGAGTTAGTGAAAAAATTTAAAAGCATTATTCAGTAGGAATATTGTTGCTATCTTAGAAACATTCTTAAAGGAAAACGAACATGCTTTCCATTTGTTGTGTCCATCTTCATATGGTGTTCTCTCTTTTTGTCTGTGTCCAAATTTACTCCCTCTTAAGGAGTCCTGGTGTGGCACTGTGGGCTAATGCAAAGTCTGCAAAGTTGTTTGGACTGCAAGGTTGGTGCTTCAAGCACACCAGCTGCCTTTTGGAAACCCTATACAGGGTCGCTATGGGTTGGAATTGACTTGTCAGCATTTAACAGCAACAATAAAGGACACCAAACATTGCATTAAGGTTCAGGTTGATGCACTGGACTGCAAGGTCAGTTTGAACTGTGATGTCGGCTGTTCAAGTTCAGCAAACATTCCTTGGAAAACCTATTCACAGAATCGCTATGAATCAGACCCAACTCCACAACACTTAACAACAACAACAATCCATATGACCTAATATCAACTTGATTACACCTTCAAAGTCTCAATTTCAAAATACAGTTACATTGACAAGTAATGTACTTTGATAACTGAATATATCTTTGAGGGATTCAATCCACAATAAAACCTATGAACTTTTTATCCATTGAATGAATTTAGACATATACTTATGCACAAATGATATCCTAAAAAAAACAACTTAAACACTCAATTATGGGCCAACATTAGAAACTTCTAAGGAAAGGGGATAAATGATTTATATAAATGCACACACAACTTCAATTAAAATAAAACAAGTCACCTAATTTGAAACCCAACATCATACCATCCAAATCTTATTTAATGCCTATATAATGGCTCATATAATAATTTCTATAGAGCCTATGATTCAATAATTTAAAATATTACAATATGTTGTTAAATTCCTCTAAGTATAGCTTATTTTTGTTTTAATTTTAGCATTATAAAAGTAAATAATAATTTCAAATAGTTAGTCATAAAATTGCCTTTAATTTACTATGGAAATTATCCATGCCAAAACAACTTGAGCCAACTGCCTTTATGGTGCTGTGGGTTAATGTGCTGGATTGCATGGTCCTTTTTAACTGCAAGGACAGTGGTTCAAATTCACCAGCCACTACTTGGAAACCTTATACATGATTGCTATGGGTTAGAACTGACTCTATAGCACTTAATACCAACAACTGCCTTGGTATCAATTCTTATTTGTAGCCACCCTCTCTAGGCTTTCTGAGGCTGAAAAATGTTTATGGTACCCCAAAGCCTCATCTTTCTCCCATGGAGTAGATGATCAGTGAACTGTCAAACTTTCAGTTCAAAGTCCAGTGCTGATCCTAAAGCAC
>NW_006409088.1:393946-396299 GCF_000296735.1 Chrysochloris asiatica
TTTGTAAAACTATTGGAGGTCAAATAAAATGTAAAGTTAATGAACTATTTATATATATATTCTCTTTTAAAAGGCATACATTTTTATATTAAGATATTTGTATTTCTAAGATGAATTGCTAAGTATATAAAATTAACATATGTTTCAAAGACATTTTCCGCTACGATTTCTTATCAAGCATATATTATTCAGAAAGTTATAATTACATATATGTTTTCTACCTTTATTTTATTTTTCACCTCTTAAACCTACAGATTTGAACTGGTTTCTTAGACATTACCTAGATTTCAAGGTGATACCTCTAGTCTCCTTTTTTTAATCAAAGCATTTCTACTTTGTATAATTTAAATTTGGTTTCTGGTAAATAACATGTTTTGTCACAACTGTTTACACTACATAAAGAGTTCTACTGAATTTTTGGTTTTCTTTCAATCTGTGTGTTAGTAATCATTTCTCAATGGATCTCTTCTTTGTTCTAAATGACTCTCAAATCTCTTTCTGGAAAGTGGTGTTGTTGCTGTTAGGTTTCATGACACAACAACTCTACACACAATAGAATGAAACCATGCCTTGTCATGAGCCATTCTTACAATTATTGTTTTTGTTTTTGTTTTGTTTTTTTCACTGTTGCTGTCACTGAATCAATGCATATCTTTGGGAGTCTATCTATTTTATGCTGACCACAATTTTACCAGGCATGATGTCCTTCTATAGATACTGTTCACTCCTAATAACATGTCTATGAGAGGTGAAGTCTCAGCAACCTGACTTCTCAGGAACATTTTGAATGCACTTCTTCCATAACTAACTTGCTTGTTTTCCTGACAGTCCATGGTACTTTTAATATTCTTCACCAACACCATAATTCAAATAAATCAAGTTTTATATTAAGTATTCTTAGGTGTTATCCAATTGGGACCAACTAATAGCTAACCTATGTGTAAGAGAACTAAACAGTGCTCAGTTTGCAACAACCTCAGAGTCTTGGTAAGCTTGAGTCTATTGCTGTGGAGACTCTGCTAGTCCATCTTGTTGGAGATTTTCCTCTTTCTCTTTCACCATCCATTTTAACAAGCATGATGTTCATTTTCAAGGATTGCTACCTCTTGATATTACTACAGAAGTATAAGAGAACAAGTCTGGCCATCCTGGTTTCCAAGGAGCATTCTGGTTGTACTTCTTCCAATGCAGATTTATTTGTTGTTTTGGAGTCCATGGTAATACTCCAACACCATAAGTCAAATGCATCAATTGTTCTATAGAATTCCACATTTATTGCCCAACTTTCACATGCATGTTGTTGTTGTTAGGTGCCAACAAGTCAATACCGACTCATAGAGATCCCATCCACAACAGAACAAAACACTTCTCTGTTCTGCATCAACCTCATAATCATTGCTACATTTGATACCACTGCTCTTTTCACTGTGCTATTCCACCTCCTTGATGGTCTTTCTCTTTTTCTCCCACATTCCACTGTACCAAACACTATATGCTTCTCAAGAGACTGGTACCTCTGGAAAGTATGAGAGATGAAGTCTGGCCATCCTAGCTTCCAAGGAGCATTTTGGCTGTATATCTTCCAACACAGAATAATTAGTTCTTTTGGCAGTGCATAGTATTTTCAATATTCTCCTCCAACACCTACAATATTCAACCTCCAACATGTAACTGAAATACATCAATTCATCTCTACATTCTTCTTTATTCACTGTTCAATTTTCATATTCATATGAGGTTATTGAAAATACCATGTCTTGAGCTAGGCACACCTTAGTCCTCAAACTGACATCTTTGCTCTTCAACATTTTAAAGAGGTTAGTTTCTTGACTGCTACTTCCATGAGTGTTGACGATTGATGCCAGCAAAATGGAGTCTTTGACAACTTCAATCTTTTCTCCATTAATATGGATGCTGTTATTGGTCCAGTGGTGAGGATTTTTGTTTTCTTTGCAACCCACACTGAACGCTGTGGTCTTTGATCTTTATCAGTAAGTATTTTAAGTCCTCTTAGTTTTCAACCAGCAATGTGTCACCTGCATATCTCAGGTTGTTAATGAGTCTTCCTCCATTCCTAAAGCCACATTCTTCTTCATATAATTCTGCTTCTTGGATTATGTGCTCAGCATAGAGACTGAATAAATTTGGTAAAACAATACAAGCCTGGCACACATGTATCCTAAATTTAAACTATTCAGTGTTCCTTGTTCTATTCAAACAACTGCCTCTTGGTCCATATACAGGTTCCTCATGAGCACAGTTAAGTGTTCCAGAATACTCATTCTCTGCAATGTTATCCATAGCTTGTCATGATCCACACAATTGAAAGCCTTTGAGGGTTCAATAACGTACA
>NW_006409088.1:397454-405696 GCF_000296735.1 Chrysochloris asiatica
TTGACCAATTATTTTTGGTACATCTACTCTGTGTACTTCTCTCATCTTCTTCTTATGTTTCCTACATTGTTCAATATTTTGCCCATAGAATCATTGCAAATGGAGACTTGCATTTTTTCTTCAGTTCTTTCAACTTGAGAAATCTGTTCTCTTTTATTTTTCTAGCAAAGGTCTTTGCACATTTCATTATGATACTTTACCCTTGTCTGCTCTTTGAAAATATCTGTTTAGCTCTTTTACTTCATAATTGCTTCCATTCACTATTCTATCATCGAGACACATTTCAGAATCTCTTTTTACATCCACTTTGGTCTCTTTTTTTCTTTCCTGACTTTTTTAAATGACCTTTTGCTTTTGGTGTATGATGATTTTGATACCATCCCACAACTCCTCTGGTCTTTAGCATTAATGCTCAAGGTGTCAAATCTGTTCTTGACAAAGTTTCTAAATTCTTGAGGAGGTCAGATATATTCAAGTTTGTATTTTGGCTCTCATGGATTTGTTTTATTTTTTTTCACTGATGGCCTTCATAATTTTGGGATTCACATTTAGGTTTTTAATCCATGCTGAGTTGGTTTTTGTCAAAGGCATGAGGTAAAGATCCTTTTGCATATCACTTTGCAGTTCTGCCAGCACCATCTGTTGAAGAGCCTATTGCTTCTCCGTGTGATATATTTAGGTAGATTGGAAAAATCGGTTGGCTGTACGTAGATGGGTTAATTTCTGGATTCTCAGTTCTGTTCCATTGATCAATGTATTTTTCATTGTACCAGTACCAAGATGTGTTGACCACTGTTGCCTTGTAATAAATTTTGAAATCGGGGACTGAGAAGGTTGCCAACCTTCTTCTTCAGCAGTGCTTGTCTTATCCTGGGTCATTTTCCTTTCCATATGAAGTCTGTAATTGTTTTTCCCATCATCTTGAAGAACGTTATTGGAATCTGGATTTGAATTGCATTATATGTGTGAATTGCTTTGGACAGTATCGACTTCACAATGTTAAGTCGTCCTTGCTTGCTTGCTGAAAGTGAAGAGGACTTAAAACATTTACTGATGAAGATCAAAGAGCACAGCCTTTGGTATGGATTACATCTCAATGTCAAGAAAACAAAATTCCTCACCACTAGACCAATAAACACCGTTCTTATCAACGGAGTAAAGATTGAAGTTGTCAAGGACTTCATTCTTTTTGAATCAACTATCAACACTCATGGTAGCAGCAGTCAAGAAATCAAATGACTATTGCATTGGACAAGTCTGCTGCATAAGACCTTTTTAAAGTGTTGAAGAGCAAAGATGTCAGCTTGAAGACTAAAGTGTGCCTGACCCAAGCCATGGTGTTTTCAATAACCTCATATGCATGTGAAAGCTGGACAGTAAATAAGAAAGACCTTAGAAGAATTGACACATCTGAGTTATGGTGTTGGAGGAGAATAATGAAAGTGCCTTGGGCTGCCAAAAGAACCAATAGATCCATATTGGAAGAAGTACAGCCAGAGTGCTCCTTTGAGGCCAAGATGGCCAAACTTCATCTCTCATATTTCGGACATGTTGTCAGGAAGGACCAATCACTGGAGAAAGGTCTCATATTTGGTAAGGTGGAGGATCAGAGAAAAAGAGGAAGACACCCAATGAATTGGATCGGCCAAGTAGCAACATCTATGGACTCAAACGTGGCAACAATAGTGAGGTTTACCCAGGATCGGGCAGTGTTTCATTCTGCTGTGCATAGGGTCACTATAAGTCATTACTGACTCGATGGCACCTAACAACAGCAACAATTTTATCCAGTAATGTACCTGACCTTTTCACCATCTGGATCTCTGTTCCTACATGTTTACCTTGTTTCATATTGCAATTGTTCTGATCATAGACTGACGTCCCAGATTCTCTGAGTTTTTTCTTATAGTTTATTTTTGTTTTTATTATTATTCTCAACTCTTCCTTCTGTCGATTTAGATCTGGGAGGTGCTGCCATATATGTCAATCTCTGTTGTCTGCCAGTGTTGGTTCTCAGTCCACAGAACTCCCTTTAGGGTGTATTTTAATGCAGGGTTGGCTTTGGAAAAATCCCTTAGCTTCTCTTTATCCTGCGATTGTTTTGATTGCACCATCATATTTGATTGATAGCTTGGCTGGATAAAGGAATATTGGTTGAAAGTTTTGTTGTGGTTTTTTTTTTTTTTTTTTCATTCAGGGCTTTATATATGTCTCCCCATTGTCTTCTTGCTTGCATAGTTTCTGATGAGAGATCAGAGTTTAATCTGACTTGTTTGCCTTTGTATTTAACGCTTCTCATTTCCCTAGCTGCTTTCACGATTGTCCCCTTATATTTAATTTTGGAGAGCTTGAATATGATATGTCTCAGTGATTTTATTTGGGGGTTTAGCCTTCCTGGAGTTCATTAAGTTTCTTGAATATTTATCTTTCCACTTTTAATGATGTTAGAGAAATTTTCTTCCAGGAGTTCTTCAACTATTTCCTCTGTGGAGTTGCGTTATTCTTCCTTTTCTGGACTATTGATAATTATTAAGTTAATCCTCTTCATTTTGTCCAACACGAATCTTAGACCTTCTTCAGACTTTTGTATCCTTTTTTCTGTTTGATTATCTATCTTAGTGATACTGAGATATTTGTCTTACAGCTCACTAGTTCTGCCGTCCATCTCTTCTATTCTACTCGTTTGCCCTTTCAGTGCATTGCCTATTTCTGATGTTGTATTATTGATTGTTTGGAGTTCTTTCTGTAGATTTTGAATTATATTCAATGCTATATCTATCTTATTTGATTGTTCCTGTAGCACTTTCCTGACTTCCTCTTTATTTTTCTCAACTCCATTGTAAAGTGTTTTGAAACATTTTATAATCATTTTTCTGAATTCCTTCTCAGGCATTTCCAAGACCTGCCCTCCTTCCAGAATGGAATCTAGGTCTACCCCTAGGTCATTTGTCTCAGGCATTTTATCTTGTTTCTGGACATGTGCTGATATGGTCATGTGTGTTTGTTTATTGGACATGTTTAGTGTTTATCTGTGGCCTTAATACTTCATTGAGTGTGTGTTTTGATATTTTTTTTTTATGTTTTCTGATTGCCGCCAGGTAGATGTGGTCAGGATGTGTGCTTCCCTTTTCACTCTTCTTATTGCTTAACTCTGATTAACTTTCACAAAATGTTGTCTGCCTCCCTGGTGCATAGAAGTTTGTATTGGTTCTTTCCTGGATTTTGGTTTTATAGAGTGTGATTGTAGCTTGACTATATGGCAGAAGTTTCTGTCTCTTCTTGGATAGTATAGGGAGAGAAAGAGTTCCCCAAAGGTAAAAGGGGGAGCATAAAATAATAAAGAAAACAACAGAAAAAAAAAATAAAAATAAACCAACCAAAAAACTAGATTGGATACTATAGTGTATAATAACAGAAAAGGGAGAGAAGGGGGAAAAAATCCTAATATGAGTATAACTTTATTTTCCTCTTTCAGCTTCTTGCCTTCATGGTTGCCTGATACATTTCAAGATGCCACTGTTGGCTATTATGCTGTACCTCAGGATTTCATTTATTTTTTGTCCTGTTTTGTTTTCAGACTCTCTTTCCCTCTCCACATCCCTTGTTCTGGCCTTTTCCTTATTAATAAAAACAGTTCAGGGCTGGCTCTTTGCCTGAGAGTTTCCATGAGAATTCATGGCAGAAGAACCCACCAGTGGTGGGGGTGGGGGGGTGTCCACTCCTTCAGACAACCCCTCTAGTCACCAGAATGGAGGGGGAAGTCAGTGGGCTAATGACCAGACACCAAAAAGAAAAAAAAAAATCAGAACAAAGCAAAGCCAACAAGGTATATTGTCCACATTTGCTCCGAGGTTCCCATGGCATTATTCCTTGGTGGGTCTGTTCCCCCATTTTCTCTTGCTATTTGGTCTCTCCCCAGTTGTGAGCTCCAGGCCACTGAGCCCAGCAGATTAAAAAATAGGCAATTTCTTACTTCTGCTACAAGTTCCACTAGCTATAAGTCTTCAAAATTTTAAAATATTCCTACCTATGTGGTTCAGAGTTTTGGAGCTCTTTCCTGAACCTGTTTCACCTGGTACTCTGTGACATTGCTGATGGCAAAATTTACTGCACCTCTACCCTATCTGCCATCAAGCCCAGCTTTTCCACAACATTCTTGTCAATGGAAAAAGTTTGAAGTTGTCAAGGACTTCATTCTTCTTGGGTCAACTATCAACACTCACGGAAGCAGCTGTCAAAAAATCAAACAATGTATTACATTAGGCAAATCTGCTGCATGAGACTTTTTAAAAGTGTTGAGAAGCAAAGATCAGCTTGAGGACGAAGTTGCAACTGACCCAAGCCATGGTATTTTCAGTAACCTCATATGCATGTGAAAGCTAGGCAGTGAATAAGGAAGACCCTAGAAGAATTGATGCTTTTGAGTTATGATGTTGGAAAAGAATATTGAAAGTACCATGGGGCTGTCAAAAGAACCAATAGATCTGTGTTGCAAGAAGTGAAGCCAGAGTGCTCCTTGATGTTCATGATGACCACACTTCATCTCTCATACTTCAGCTGTTTTGTCAGATGGGACCAGTTGCTGGAGAAGGATATCATGTTTGGTAAGGTTGAGGGTCAGAGAAAAAGAGGAAGACCCCCAGCGAGGTGGACTGGTAAAGTGGCAGCATCAATGGGCTCAAGCATGGCAACAGTAGTGAGGTTGGCCCAGGATCAGGTAGTGTTTTGTTCTGTTGTTCACAGAGTTACTATGAATCAGTACCAACTTGATGGCACCTAACAACAGCAACAACAACAACCTGTGAATGTGCATTTGCAACTATTTTTAAAATTTATAATGGAATTATTAAATAATAAATGGTTATTTATTAACATTTTAAATTTTATTACATATGATACTAATGACCCTTTTCAATCATGCCTGCATTCCATTGGCTCATCTCTCTTTTGAAAGTGCAAAAATATGGTTCTCTTCCAATTAGTTGAACCAGTAACTGACTTCTAAATGTTTTCATATAGATAAGTGAGTACTTCCAAAGTTGCATCAGTTTGTCAAAAGATTTCAAGGTGTATTTTTTCATTTCCTGGAGCCTTGTTTTTAACTAGTGTCTTCAATGTAACTCTGATTTCTTGCTACAATATCATTGGCTATTGAAGTGGTTGAATATTAACCATTTATTTTTGATAACCTGACTCTGCATTTCTTTCATCTTCTTTGGATGCTCTCTGCATCATTCAATGTTTTGTACAAAAAATCCTTCAGCCTTGTATATCTACATATGAAATTTAGCTTCAGTTGTTTCACCTTGAGAAATTCTGAGCATGTTCTCCCATTTTGGTTTTTTAACTCCAGGTCTTTGTAAATTTCATTTTAATATTGACTTAGTCTTCTTGAGCTGTCCTTTGAAATTTCCTGTTCAAATTTTTGGCTTCTCATTTCTTCATTATACTTATCTTCTCTGTACTAAATGAAATTTTCAAAGTCTCTGAAGTCCATTTTGGTCTTTTCTTTCTTTCCTCTCCTTAATTACCTTTTGTTTCTTCCTGTATGATATTCTTGATGTCATTCCAAAGCTCTTCTAGTCTTCATTCTTCAGTGTCTAATGTATGAAATTTGTTCTTGAGATGTTTTCTGAATTCAGGTGGGATATATTCAAGGTAATATTTTGGCTCATGGGATTTGTTTTAATATTTTTCAGCTTCAGCCTGAACTTACATAGGAGCATCGATGTTCTGCTCCACAGTCTGTCCCTGGTCTCATTTTGGCTGAGGATATGGAGTTTTTCCACTGCCTCTCTCCACAGATGTTGTCAATTTGATTCCTTTGTAATCCATGTGGGCTAGATTCATTCATATAGTTGCCTTTTATGCTTATTACAAAACATTATTTGCAATAATTGCATCATAGTTCTTGCAAAATTCTATCATCCTATCGCCAGCATCATTTCTATCACTAAGCTTTATTTTCCAGCTATTGATACTTTTTCAGTGTTTTTATCTTTTGCATTCCAGTCATCAATGATTTTCAATGAATCTTGATCATATGTTTGACCAATTTTAAACTGAAAAAAATTTCTAGAATTTTTTGATTTCATCATCACTTATTTTAGCGTTTGGTGAGAGTTATTATTTTATTTTCCTTAAATACATATGGATGTTATCCTATCACAGTAAGCATGGTACTTCAAGATAGATCTTAAATGATCTTTTGATGATAAATGTGACACCATCTCCCTTGAATTTGTTATTCCTCGCATAGTGAACCATATACATAGTAAACCAGATTCAAAATGGGCACTGCCCATACATTTCTGTTTCATACAATTCTAATTCTTAAGATTTCTATTTTTATTAATTCTATTTCATTTTTGACAACTTCCGATTTTCATACTTCATACATTTCATGTTCAGATTATTAATGGGCATTTGCAACTGTTTCTTATTTCCACAACAAGTGCTCCTTAATCATGAAAATGGCAGTTATGTTTGTCATCTTTTCTTTTGAATACTTCAATAGGCTCACTTTAAGTAAACATTTGTTATTTGAAAACAGCTTACATAAAGTTCCCTTTCATTTGTATTATTAAATGTAGGCATAATATTTCATTTATACATATATAATTCATTGTGACTTATAATGATAATTCATTTTAATCTTTATTTTTAAAATATTTTTAACTTTAAGCATATATTGCATAATTTCTTTAAATCTAATTTTTGTGCACTTTGGATTTAGAGACTGAATTAGTACTGAAATAATCATCTCAAGCCAGTAACTAAATTTTAACAGTCATCAGAACTCAATCATAAGTTTCTTTAAATTTTCAACTTTCATGTCATCCGAAGTTTGTCTCATTTATATGATTTTTGCCTTAAAACTTCCTACTCCTTATAAAATGTACATATATTAATTTTAAAGTATTTTTGTTTCGATTTCAATGCATTCTTGATATAGCTATGGTGGTGGTGGTGGTGTGCCGTGGAGTCGGTTCCGACTCATAGCAACCCTGTACAGGGTTCCCGAGGCTGTAAATCTTTACGGGAACAGAAAGCCTCATATTTCTCCTGCCGATCAGATGGTAGTTTCCAACTTCTGATCTTGTGATTCTCAGCCTGATTCTTAACCACTATGCTACCAGAGATTACAATTGCTTAAATACAAGTCTACTTGTATGTCCCATGAGCTCAACAATTTCAGTATATCTGAAAGTCAAAAATTCTTTGACAGATATGAACATCTTTTCACTTTTGATATCTTGGGGGAATGCCTCAAAGAAAAATTTGGAAGTCGTATTAACTTTTTCATGCACATTTGTAATAAATAGATTGCCTTACAATCCTGCTATGAGAACTTATCTAATATCTATTGGTCTCTTAATTTACCATCCTTCAATATGTGGTTGTTGTTGTTGTTAGGTACCATTCAGTTGGTACCACCCTATAAGACCTTATGCACAGCAGAACGAAACTTTGCCCGATCCTGGGCCAACCTCATTACTGTTGCCACGCTGGAGTCTATCTATGCTGTCACTTGGCCAATCCATCGCGTTGGGGTCTTCCTCTTTTCCTCTGACCCTACACCTTACCAAACATGATATCCTTCTCCAGTGACTGGTCACTTCTGACAATATGCTCCAAGTATGAGAGATGAAGTTTGGTCATCTTGGCCTCTAAGGAGCACTCTGGTTGCACTTCTTCCAAAATGGATCTATTGTTTCTTTTGGCAGCCCAAGGCACTTTCAACATTCTCCTCCAACACCATAACTCAAATGTGTCAATACTTCTGTGGTCTTCCATATTGATTATGTTCCTATGTCCAGCTTTGGCATGCATATGAGGTTATTGGAAATACCATGGCTTGGGTCAGGCGCACCTTAGTCCTCAAGCTGATATCTTTGCTCTTCAACATTTTAAAAATGTCTTGTGCATCAGATTTTCCTAAGGCAATGCATCCTCTGCTTTCTTGACTGCTGCTTCCATGAGTGTTGATAGTTGATCCAGAATGAAGTCCTTGACAACTTCAATCTTTTCTCCATTGACAAGAATGTTGTTTAATGGTCCAGTGGTAAGGCTGTTTGTTTTCTTTACATTGAGATGTAATCCATATTGAAGGCTGTGCTCTTTGATCTTTATCAGTAAATGTTTTAAGTCCTCTTCACTTTCAGCAAGGAAGGTTGTATCATCTGCATATCGCAGGTTGTTAATGAGTCTTCCTCCAATCCTGATGCCACATTTTTCTTCA
>NW_006409088.1:405941-409970 GCF_000296735.1 Chrysochloris asiatica
CCAAGATCCATTGGATATAAGCAATGAAATCCCTTGTTCCAAGGCCTCTTCTGAATCCAGCTTGAACCTTTGGAAGTTCTCTGTCAATGTATGATTGTAGCTGTTTCTGTATTACCTTTAGCAAAACTTTACTTGCATGATATGTCAAAGATACTGTCCAATGATTTCCTTATTCCATTGGATAGCCTCTTGTTGGAATGGGCTAAAATCTGGATCTCCTCCAATCAGTTGGTCCAATCAAGTGACCCTATGCACAACTAAACAAAACACTGCCTGATCCTGAGCCAACCTTCAAGGAAATTAGTGTCTTCTGAAAACAGTTTGAGTGTTGTACATTGACTCTAAATATCTACTGCTTCCAATGATGAAATCAATCTCTAAACCTTATGTAAATACATCTCTATCATGTTCTCCTATCATAGGAACATAATCAATGATTTCCTAATACTATATTCTCTTAAGCTTTTGAAACTTGCAAATGTCACACCTGCTTTTTGACATTTCTTTACATATATCCACTATAAAAATTCCCTTACAAGAAATATTTCTTAAAAATATTCTCTCTTATGTTCTATTTTAATGCCTTTTCAATAACACATATGCCAAATATATTATTTATATCATATTATAAATGGTATTTTACCTGTTTTATATCATTACCTGGATGTTGGAAAATATATATTTGATAATTTGTGGTACCAGCCTTAAGCACAAGGCTTGAAATATATCAATCTCATTTTTAAAGACTAAGCTAATAAGTCAAAGTTTGTTAGCTTGAATTAACCAGTAGATTAATAGGAGAAAGATGTCGTGAGTCACACCTGGAGCATTTGTAGACTAGGAAACTTATAGGCAGTTTTATTCTGTCACGTGAGTTCACTATGATTTGGAACAGATTTGCACACAAAAATAATAACTGAATCAATAAACTCCTGACATGTAAATGGAGTGATGATTTGTTTGTTAAGTGCCATAGAGTTTGTTCTGACTCATATATTCCTGTATAGGTTTTCTGAAGAGTAGCTGGTGAATTTGAACTTCCAACTTTGTGGTTCAAACCAAACTTGAGATTGAGTGCTTATCTTATGGTGCCACACCAGGACTCTGGTGTGATGTTAGCATACAATTATTAACTTTTGTGGTGCTATTTTTAAGAGTGGAGTGAACAAAAACTGAAGCATATCAAATAGTTAGTAAATCACAAATAGACATTTATATTTGATTTCTCATATATATTTAATCTCTCATTATAATTCCACACCTATTTTTATAAAAGCTCATCTCACTACAGTTAAACAAAAGTATACGAAGTGTTAATGTAGTAACTGTGTTTTAGCGCAATAAAAATCAAAGTTTTCCTCTGATAATTGAGAGAACCAAGCCAGACACAGGCTTTTATATTGAACTTGTCTCAGTATGATAATATTGTGCTAATAAGAATTGACTTCTCATCATTGGTTGTATCATAGATTTTGGAAACAAACAATTCAGATAAAGTGCAATTACAATTCTCATACAAGAGGTTTAGCAATAAAGAAACAGTGAGAAATTAGTTTTAATCTGATAGAATAAATACAACGTGGTTAATAAATTATCAAGTTTGAGCCAGATACCTGAACTAAAGTTGCATTAACTGTAATTGAATTAATCAAAGTGTGATAATGACTGAAACAGAACATTACTTTTCTGGTTCTGCTTGAAATATGGGAGATACTAGATTATGATATTAGGAAGTTTATCAGAATAATATATTTACTTACAGAGAGCAGAAATTTGAACACTGAGTAATAGAACCAAATCTTTGTCTTAGCAACTCTATATAGGTTTTCAGAGGCTGTAAATTTTTACTGGAACAGACAACCTAATATTTCTCCCATAGAGCAGTTGATGGGGTTGAACCACTGAATTTTCAGTAAGTAGCCCAATAGCTAACTCACAATACCACTGTTGTTGTTGTTGTTAAGTGCTGTTGAGTTGATTCCAACCCATAGTGACCCTGTTCAGGGTTACTGAGGCTGTAAATCTTTATGGCAGCAGAAAGTTTTATCTTTCTCCCACGAAACAGCTGGTAGTTTTGAACTGCTGACCTTGTGGTTCACAGCCTGATTAGTAACCACTATGCTACCAGAGCTCACAATACCACTAGGGTAACAAAAACAATAGAAAATATTTCCATTTTTACTGATTCACTCTTTAATGAGGACTCAAATCAATTGAGCTATGTGGAAGATTTATACATCATTGGAAATATCATACATGTATTTTCAACAATCATAAACAAAACATTTTTGCCATTGTTAAGAAATTAGTGGTGATTTAGTGTTTATTGTGGAAGCACATATTTAATACATGACAGAATTTATTCTTGTTCTTTTTAGATGGCATCGAATCTATGATAAATCATAGTAATCATATTCACAACAGAATGAAGCACTGCCCTGTCTTGTGTTATCCATAGAATTGTTGTGTTTGAGCACATTGTTCTGACACTGTTTCAATCCGTTTTGTTGCGGGTATTATCTTTTTGCTGACCCTCCACTTTATCAAATATAATGTCTTTCTCCATGAACTGAGCTTTCATCTGAAGACATGCACAAAGAACTGGGGACAAGCCTCACAATCCTGTCTTCTCAGTAGTATTCTGACTGTACTTCTCCCAAGACAGATTTACTTGCTCATCTGGCAGTCCATGGTGCTGTCAATATTCTTAGCCAACACCACATATTAAAATGCATAGATTCTTCACCTGTCTTCCTTATTCACTGTTCAACATTTACTGGTCTATGATCAATTGAAAATTCTATAGCTTGGGTTAGGCACATCTTCTTCTTGTGTGCTGTTTTAGTCCTCCATAAAACACTATACATCTTTCTGACATTCTCTGCTTTAAGTCCAGAACCATATGATACCAAAAATGATATCCTTATTTTGCATCCTCTTCTGGATCTGGATTGAATTTCTGGAAGCTCCTTGTCATTTATTCTTGTAATTCTTTTGGAATTATCTTCTGAAATAATTTACTTTCCTATGTAACATAGTGGTTATGAGTCTGGCTGCCAACCTCAAGATCAGCAGTTCGAAACTACCAGCAGTTCCATGGGAGAAAGATGAGATTTTCTGCTCTCATAAATATTTATAGCCTCGTAAGCCATTTGAACTGCAAGGTTGGTGGTTCAAGCTCACCAGCTTCACTTTGGAAATCCTATACAGGGTCATATGGGTCTGAAACGACTCAAAGGCACATAACAAAAACACACAGGATTGTTATGAGTCCAAACCAATTCCATGGCATACCACTACTACCATGATATTAATGATAATGTTCAGTGAATTTATGCATTCTGTTGGATCATTCTTCTTTGGAATGGACACAGATATGGCACTCTTCTCATCAGATGGCAAAGTAGCTGCTTTCAAATTTCTTGGCATCGACTGCATCAGTTTGTTGCAACATTACAGTTGGTATTCCATCAATTCCTAGAGACATATTTGTAACTACTGCTTTATTACAGCTTGGATTTCTTTAGTACATTTGATTCTTGATCATATGGTACATCCCCAAATGGTTGAATATCAACCAATCCTTTTAAGTACAATATTTCTGTATTCTTCCTACTTTCTTTTATTACTTCCTGCATTCTTCAATATTTTGCTCATATTGCTGTTGCTATTGTTAAGTGCTGTTTAGTTGGTTCCTATTCATAGTGACCCTGTATAGGGTTTCCCAAGATTGACTGGTGAGTTGGAACCACTAACCTTTAGTTAACAGTTCAGTGCTTAGGCTACAGAACTACATCAGGAGCCCATTTTGCAGACAGGATTCCTCCATATTGCCAGTAAGGTGTCAATAATTTCAGTTCTTTCAACTTGAGAAATGCTAAGGATATTTGTCCATTTGATGTTTCTAATTCTCAATATATGTGTTGTCAGGTGCCATCGAGTCAGAACCAACTCATAGTGACCCCATGCACAGCCGAACGAAACAATGTCCGATCCTGGACCAACCTCACTACCGCTGCCACACTTGAC
>NW_006409088.1:413025-413665 GCF_000296735.1 Chrysochloris asiatica
GGGAGAAAGAATATATAGCTGAAAATAAGGTATGCTAAGAAAATATATTTAATTAAAAAATGAACTTGCTAATTTTTTTTTTAAGAGTAACAATGAAAACATCACACAGCCATACTACAGTAAAATGAAGAATAAAAATGATTAATGGAAAAGCCAGCAAGTTTCTAGAGAAAATGTCACTCATCCGAAGTAAATAAGAATTAGCTTGAAATAAGATTAATCAAAAGCAAAGATGTATATAAAAAGAAAATTTCAAAAGACATTTCATGCAGTTTTGTAGTAAATGAAATGATTATTTAGCTATAAAGATAAAATAAAGATAATCTATCACTGAGAGACTTGTGGGGAAAAAATCTTGGAGAAAATACTTTAACAATAAAAGAGATGTACTAATAAGAATACAGAAACGATAATCATAAATAAGGCAACTTTTTATTGTCCACTAAAGTTAATTTAGGAGGCCTGATAGCACATCAGATGTTTGAACAAACCAGCCACTCTATGAGAGAAAGACGAAGCAGTCTGTTTCTATAAAGATTCCCAACTTCACAAACCCTATGTAACAGTTCTGCTCTGTGCTATATGGGTCACCATGAGTCAGAATTGACTCTGAGATAGCAGGCTAAAGTCAAACTTTAAA
>NW_006409088.1:414157-415069 GCF_000296735.1 Chrysochloris asiatica
GTTCCAGACCTGAATCATGGTTGAGGCCCATGGTCTCAGGTTCTTCCGTTCTCTTTTTGGTCAGTATTCCTGTTCTTTTTGTTGTTGATGTTGTTTTTAGGTACAAAGTCATAGTGACTCTATGCACAACAGAAGAGCCCTGTAGCAACCTCACAATTGTGTTGGTACCCGAGTACCATCTAATTCTTCTGGTCTCACAATCATCTGACTGATGTTCACATGTTGCACTGGTTGGTCCACTCGACTACTTGATTCTAAACTGCTTTAATGTTATCACTCTCCTTTCTTCGGTATATGGAGAGACCAATAGTTTTACATTAATTGGCTTCTCAAAGACACCGACAGACAACAGCAAGTGACTCTCCATCTCATTAATTTCCACACTGCATTTTTTTTCTCACACTCCATCATCATGATGTTGTTTAGATGACCACGATAGCCTCCTGCGTAGTCTATCTTTTCTTATCATTGTTACCTTTAGTTTATACTTCACATTGCATTTAAACTGGTCCTTTAACATTATAGGTTAATAAGTGTAATTCATCCACAGCAAAACACTAAATGGTTACTATCTCATTCAGAAGCACATCCAAAGTAATTCCACAGATTAAAGTCCGCATAACACATCACTTACTCTATTATGTCTTATTTTCCCATTGTTCAGCCTGCTATGCTCCAAATAAAGATTTTTCACTAACACGAGCATTTATCTCATAGCATTAGCTTCTCCTTATAGGATAGCACTGAACTGCTGACTAGTAGGTCAGTGGTTCAATCCCATAAGCTGCTCATCAGAAACTTTATACTGGTTACTCTAAGTCAGAACTGACTTAATATCACTTAACAACAACATTCTCTGCGTTTGAATGTTATTCTTTTAGAAATCTTCCTGCATTGCTTCACTCCATACTT
>NW_006409088.1:415516-417038 GCF_000296735.1 Chrysochloris asiatica
CTTACTAGGATTCCATATGACTTGTTTAGAGTCTCTTAATATCCTAGGAGGACTCATGGTGTGGCACTGTAGGATCAGCACTGGACTGTGAACCACAAGGTAGGTGGTCAAAACATACCAGCTATTTCTCAGAAACCCTATACAGGATGACTATGAGTTGGAACCAACTCAATGGAACTTAACAGTAAAAACAACAATATCCTAGGTAAAAAAAGCATTTTACCTCTCATATGTCATCCTCAAATCAGACTTTTTAGTTATATTTATAAATGATATATGTATGTGTGCATATTTGTGCTCTTGTATGTAAAAATATATTCAATGTATCTCTTTTTGCATTATAATGTAAAATCCATGAGAGAAAACAGATTATATTTTTCAGTGACTGTTGCAGACAAAGTACTAAGAAATCTCCCTGTAAAATGATACCACTTCATTTTCATGCTCTTGTGATAAATACTTTCCTCAAATGAGAATAGTATTTCATGACTTGCTTCTAATTAGTAAAAATACAAAAATAATGGGATCTTATTTCTGAAAGTAAATTATAAAATACTGTGACTTCCATATTCTTAATATTGTCACACTTATATGGGTGTTTCCTCTTTCTCTCTCTTATCCCATGTACTTGTTCTGATGAAGCAAGTTGGAGAGTACCATGTATTTCCAATAAGGCATTGAAATCTGTAGTTCAACAACTTTCAGAAACCTAATTCTAATAATGTAAAAGATCTTAGAAGTGGATCCTAAATAAGTTGAACCTTAAGAGGACACCAATGCTGTGGTGGTTATGTGGATTACAGCTTTGTGGGAGACCATGAAGGAAATAATTTTGTTAAATCATGCATAGTGTCTTCACCTATGGACACTATAAAATATTAAATGTTTTATGTCATTCAATTTTTAGATAATTTGTTACCTAGAATCAAGTCATTTCTGACTCATAGTAACCCTACGTACAACAGAATGAAACATGACCCCATCCTGTACCATCTTCTTAAATGTTATGTTTGAGCTCATTGTTGTAGCCACTGTGTCAATCCATCTTATTGAATGTTTTACTTTTTCTCTATCTACATCATTCTACATGATATTCTCCAGAACTGGTTTCTCCTGATAACTTGTCCAAAGTAAATGAGATGAAATCTCACTATTCTTGTTTCTAAGGAGTATTCTTTCTCAACATCTTCCAAGACAAATAACTTCATTCTTCCAGAATTGATTATATAGTAAATATTCTTCACCAATACCATAACATTGAGAACAGATAATTAATTTTTATTCTCCAACTCTGGTGTGACACTGTGGGCTAATGCGTCAGACTGCAAAGTCGTTTGAACTGCAAGGTCGGTGGTTCAAGCTCACCAGCTATTCCTTGGAAACCCTCTACAGGGTCGCTGTGGGTTGGAATCAATTTGACAGCGTTTAACAACAACAACAACAACAAAAACATAGAGGAGGCACCCAATAATATTTGATCAATTGTTGCTTTTGTTAGGTACCATTGCATTGGTACCAACTC
>NW_006409088.1:417828-421203 GCF_000296735.1 Chrysochloris asiatica
AACAACAACAACAGATTAAATACGTATGCTGGAAGAATACAATACTGGAGTACACCTTTCCTAATTTTATACAATTTAGTGTTTCCTTGTTGTGTTCAAACAGCTGTCACTTGGTCTAGGTAGAGATTCCTCATGAGCACAATTAAGTGTTCCAGAATGCTCATTCTCTGTAATACTGTCCATAGTGTTTCATGATCCATGCAATCAAAAGGTTTTGCATAGTCAGTAAAGCACTGGTACACAACTTTCTGGAATTCTCTGCTTTCAGCTAACATCCATATGATGTCAGGAATGATATCACTCATTCTCTATCGTAGTCTGAATCTGGCCTGAGTTTCTAGCAGTTTCCTGATAATGGACTCTTATAGCCATTTTAAAATAATCTTTAGAAAATTTTTACTTCCCTGAAATATTAATAATATTGTCTAATGAGTTCCACATCCAATTGGGTCACCTCTCTTCAGAATGGGCACAAATATGGATCTATTTCAACCAGTTAGCCAGGTATTTTTCTTCCAAATTTCTTGGCACAGATGAATGAGTTCTTCTGTTCAAAACACTTGTCAAAAATGTTCAATTTGTATTCTATCAATTCCCAGAGTCTTGTTCTATGCCAATGCCTCAGTGCACCCTGGGCTTCGCTCAGGATCACTGACTCTTGATCAAATGCTGTTTCTTAAAATTGTTGAATATCGACCATTTCTTTTTGGTGCAGTGACTCTCTGTATTCCTCTCGTCTTCTTTTGGTACTTTCAGCATCATTCAATATTTTGCTCACAAATCCATCAGTATTTCAATTCCAAGCTTGAATTTTTTCTTTAATTCTCTCAACTTGAGGAACGTTCAGCCAATTTTTCCCTTTTGGTTTTCTACCTCCAGATCATTACATATTTCATTATGATATTTGATTTTGTCTTCTTTAGGTGCTCTTTGAAATTTTCTATTTGGCTCTTTTATGTCTCATTTCTTCTATTTGATTTAAATTACCTGGCATAACTTCCATAATCACAGCAACATGCAAGCCACTGCAGTATGGCAAACTGACAGACAAATGGTAAATTTGGCCAATAGTAGCTTTTGTTTTATTTTTGGTAGGTTTTTTATTGTTTAAACTTTATTTTACTCAGAAAGTGTTCATATAAGCCATCTCCTTTCCTGCCTAAAGAAAATAGTTCATGCCTATTGTAACTATTACCCCTTATATGTAGAGACCCTGCTCCTTTGAAGCAGAATGGTGAGATATCATTTCTCATAATTTGTACATGTTTCAGGAGGTGCCAATCCCTATAGAAAGACAACATACTTGGTAAAGTGGAGGGTCAATGAAGAAGGGAAATACCCCAATGAGGTATAGTGGCAACAGTATTGGGCTCAAGACATAAAAAGTATGAGAATGCAGCAGAACTGGGCAGTGGTTCAAAATGTATGTTATAGCAGTATATCTTTCTTAATTAAAAAAGAAAAACAACTGTCACATAAAAGATAGATGAAAGACATTTTATGTAACTTTGGTTTTTATCACCTCAAGTTAGAGAGGTTAAGTTTTCATATTTTCCACATGGAGACAGTTGAAAGCTGCCATCCTCAAAATGTGGCATTGGTAGCAGATCTTTTGTGTCCTTTGCCTTTCAAACTTGTCTCTGAAAATATCAGCATAGTTATTATCTTACCATTTGCAAGAATATAGAGATATAGAAGTTGGTATTTAATATAATTATATTCCCTTCCTTCTTTTTTTTTTTTTTAAATCAATTATGAAGAGAATTATGTCCAGGAAACTCAGCAGTGTTGTTAATACCTTTTCTTTGACATTCTATTTATAAAATGTTTAATATTTGTTTCATGTTTCAGTTCAGGTAAGAGATAACAGACTTATAAATGAATTTCCAATAATCTGATTTGTATTTTATTTTAAATGTTATGATCTTATATGGATTTTTTTATATAGTGAACCTTGTGTTTTCAACTATTTCTTGAAGTTCAACAGAAAATTTATTTTTAAAAGATAATTTATAAGAGAGAAGCAGGTCTTGATGTTGGAGTAGGTAGACAGCTGTGCAGACCCCCATCACTGAAATCACAGAAGCCCATTTGAAACAGATTCAGAGGACCATCCTGGGACTCTGAACTTCAGATAAAGTGACAAAGTGCTTATCAGGAGGAAGATTTGGAACTAAAGCAAGAAAGTAGGAGAATTTTGATTCTGGGAGGCTGCCAAATTACAGAACAGACATTTTGAATGGGAATGAGCAGAGAGAGGAACAAGAGAGTGCTCCCAATGCAGAAACCAGCCATTAATCTTCAGAGACAGAGATGAGAGTATTCCATTTTTTCTTATCACATATTTTCTTTTCTTGTGCCTAGTCATCTCTACACTGGTGACCAGAGTGGGGACTTGCATGAGTAGACACCCTTGGGAAAGTCCTATGTCACATGTGCAAGGTCTTGTGACACACAGAAAGATTGGCACGGTTTTGTGCTGCACAGGGGAGATGTCTGCCATAAAGATCACTGGGCACAGGAAAGACAGAAGGAAGAAACTGCTCCAGGAGTCTCTCTCAAAGCAGATCTGGCCAGCCCTGGGCTAGTTCTCACTAGGATAAACAGCTAGACAGACTTGAGGGAAGGGAAAAAAAGGAATGCTAGAGTTAGATCACATCAGCACAGCAGGAACATTATGGTATGTCTCAGTCAACTTTGAAGGTAAGTGTTCATTGTTGTTCAGTACCATGGAGTCAGTTCCGAATCATAGTGACCCTGCACAGGGTTTCCGAGGCGGTAAATCTTTACAGGAGCAGAATGACTCATCTTTCTCTCACGGAACCACTGGTAGTTTCCAACTACTGACCTTGAAGTTAGCAGCCCAATTCATAACCACTATGCTTCCATTGTTGTTGTTGTTGTTATGTGCCGTGGAGTTGGTTCTGACTCATAGCAACCCTGCACATGGATTCTGAGGCTTTTAATCTTTACGGGAGTAGAATGCCTCATCTTTCTCCTGCGGAGCAGCTGGTAGTTTCAAACTGCTGACCTTGTGGTTCACAGCCTGATTCGTAACCACTACGCTACCAGAGCTCATGCTAAAGAATTACTCATATTTTCCCGTTATTTTTCTGTCTTTTTTTTTCTTTGCTTTTATAAAGTTTTTCAGCTTTATATATATTATTTTCATGTGTTTTTTTTTTTATAATGTTGGACTTTACTTTGTAGGCTTTTGTTTTTTTTGTCCTTCTCCTGTCTTGTGGGAATGCTTTCTCTTTGTGCCTTACCAGACAAAGAGAGCAACTGAAGCCATACAGCCAAGCTACAGTTGCATCCTGTAAAATCCCATCAATAGGGCAAGGCCTACACCAAAGCAGAGGCTACAACCAACAC
>NW_006409088.1:422323-423364 GCF_000296735.1 Chrysochloris asiatica
AGAAAAAAAGCAAAGCCATGATTTCTCAGCAGAAACCATGCAGGCAAAAAGATAATGGGAAGACATATATAAAACTCTGAAAGTAACAAACTTCCAACCAAGAATCATGTACCTAGCAAAGCTGTCAATCAAATATGATAGCAAAGTCAGAACATTTCAATATAAACAGAAATTAAGAGATTTTTTAAAAGACCAAGCAAGCATTCTAAAACATGCTAAAGGGAGTTCACTTGGCTGAGAAACAACAAGAGAAGACAATAACCAAGGATTGACATATGTGGCAACACAAATGGAACTCTTTCCAGAGATGGGAGAATCCAGGGCAGAACAAAAGTACGAGAATGAAATTATGGGATCTGGGAGGTCACTCCATGACTAGGACAACTATAAAGTGAAAGAAGGATAAGTATAGTAATACGTGGTGAGGAGGTCAGTTTGATCTCAGAATAAAGGACTGTCTTAAGAAGAGGAAGAACTAATTAAATACAGGGTGACCTCAAAGAAACTTAAAATGTCTCCACATCAAATCAAGAAAGGGAAAGTCCAAGGAGATTATGGAAACATTAAAGTTAAGATTGACAAGAAAAAGCACAAAAAATGAGCTTAGCACAGTAAAGCATACAGATCAAAGGAACCAGCAGCACCACAATAAAACAAACATTTATTAACTCATAACTATCGATAATAACATTGAATGTCAGTGGAATAAATGCACCAGTTAAGTAACAGAGGATAGTAGAATGGATAAGAAAGCATTTTTGTTTGGGACTTTTCCTGCTGATATTTTATTCAGGAAGTATTTTCTGTTCCTATAGCTGCTCCAGGCTGGTCTGCTTGTCGTTTCAAGTGGGTATGTCCCACTTCAGCAGGTTCTGGATGGGACTCAGGATTCCACCTAAGTTCCTATGCACGTTAAGGGCTCCACAAGAAGCCTGTTTCACTGGGCAAGTTCTGTCATTGGATTTCTTGCTGCTGTTTCCATGAGGGTGGACAGTGGATCAAAGCAAAATGAAGTCTTTGACAACTTCAATATTTTCTCCA
>NW_006409088.1:423734-425933 GCF_000296735.1 Chrysochloris asiatica
GTTCCGACTCGATGGCACCTGACAACAACAATTAATTGTTCCAGTGGTTAAGGTGCAATCCATAATAAAGGCTGTGGTCTTTGATCATCATCAGTAAGTACTTTAAGTCCTCTTCACGTTCAGCAAGCAAGATTTTATCATTTGTATATCAAAGTTTATTTATGAGCTTTACTCCAATCCTGGTGCTACATTCTTCTTCACATAATCGAGCTTTATGGATCCTTTGCTCAGCATACAGATTGAATAAGTATGTTGAAAAAAATACAACCATAGTGATCACCTTTTCTAACTTTCAAACAATCAGTGTTACCTTTTTCTGTTCCAATGACTGTCTCTTGGCTTATGTACATGTTCCTCATGAACACAATTAATTGTTCCACAATACTCATTCCATGCAATGATGTCCAAAACTTTTCATGGTCCACTCAGTTGATAGTCTATGCATAGTCAATAAATCACAGATAAACGTATTTCTGGTATTATATGTTTTCAGCCAAGATCCATGTGATGTCATAAAAGTTATGCCTTATTCCATGTGTCCTCGGTGGATCTGAACTGCTAAACTTTTTAATAGAAACCTATTGTAAAAATTTGTTTCACCCATGGACTCATTCTGAGAACCTCATGTGATTTAGATTTCCATTTTCCTAATGAAGCTTTGACACTAAAGACCAAAGGTCAGAACAGTAGTGGGATGAAATCAAGAACACCTTAAAGAAAGACATCAAAGATCATGAAGAATAAAAAAAAGGAGGATAAGATAAAAATGGAAGTACGAAGAGACTCTGAAACTTGCTATCCAGTAAAGAGATGATAAAGCAATTGGAAGAAATGAGGATGGAAAATTTCTGAATTGAAAACTTGATTCAAAGGGGAGCTAGAGAAGACAAAGTCAAACATTATACTGTAATGTGCAAAAGCTGGAGTCAGAAAACCAAAAGGGAAAAACATGTTCAACATTTTTCAAGTTGAGGGAACTGAAGAAAAAATGTAAGCCTCAACTGCAATAGTGAAGGATTCTATGAGAAAAATATTGAATGATATTTTATTGCAGAAAGCAACCAGAAAAGATGAAAGAAGTACACAGTCACTCTACCAAAAATAAATCATCAATGTTCAATCATTTCAAGAGATAGCATATGATCAAGAGCCAATGACACTGAAGGAAGAAGTCCAAGGTTCATTGAAGGTATTTCCAAAGAATAAGGCACTGGGAATTGATGGAATACAAATTAAAATTGTTCAACAAACTTATGTGCCATTGGAGACACTCACTTATCTCTGCCGAGAAATGTGAAAGACACCTACCTGGCCAATAGACAGGACGAGATCCATATTTGTGCCCATTCCAAACAGAGGTGCCCTAAAGGAATGTGGAAGTCATCAGACAGTTTCATTAATTTTGAATGCAAGTACAATTTTGCTAATGATTATACAAAAGGCTGCAACTGTACATTGACAGAGAACTGCCAGAGATATAATCTGGATCCAGACAAGAACGTGAAATGAAGGATCTCATTTCTGATATCAGATGAATCTTGATTGAAATCAGAGAAAACCAAAAAGATGTATGCCTGTGGTTTATTTGCTATGCAAAGGCTTTTAGCAATGACAATGTGATTGATGATTACAGAAAATGAGTATTGAGAACATTTAGTTGTTCTCATGAGGAACCTATACTTATACCATGTGGCAGTTGTTTAACAAAGCAAGGGATCCCGGAAGGATTTCAAATTAGCAAAGGTCAGTGCAAGTGTAGTATTCACTCACCATAGTTATTCAATCTGTATGCTGAACACAAAATCATTTGAGAAGCTGGATTATATGAAGGAGAACTTGGCATCTAGATAGGAGGAAAATTTACTAACAATCTGTTATGCTTAGCAATCTGTGATATGCTGATGATACAATGTTGCTTGCTGAAAATTAAGAGAAATTGAAATACTTATTGATGAAGATCAAAGACCACAACCATCATTCTTGGTTGTATATGCGTTGCATCTAAATGTAAACAAAAATATTAACCCCTGGACTAATAAACAGCATCCATGTATATGGGGAAATGATTGAAGATGTCAAAGACTTCATTTTGTTCGGATCAACTATCAACACTCATGGAAGCAGCTGTAAAGAAATTAAATGATATATTGCATTAGGCAAATCTGCTGCACAAGACCTCTTTAAGTGTTCAAGTACAAA
>NW_006409088.1:426523-428144 GCF_000296735.1 Chrysochloris asiatica
CAATGAGTCAGAATTCAGTTGAGTATGAGTTTAATGATGTATGAAGAAGCTCTTAATGGTACAATGGTTATGAGTTGGGCTTCTAAACAAAAGTTTGTCACCTCAAACCTATAACTGCTCTCTGGGAGAAAGATATGGCAGTCAGTTTCTATAAAGATTAAAGCATTGAAAACCCCTAGGGCAGACAGCTCTGTCCTATAGTTATTATAAATCAGAATTCACTCACCTACAGCGTGTTTTATATGTGTGTGTGTGTATTCTATTGGTTCAGTTTCCCTGAAGAATCCTAATACAGATTTTGATGCCGAGAGTGGTTTCATTTTTCCTGTATTCTTTTTGTCCATGTCCTCATATCCAACTGCTTATCCTCTTCCTCATCTTTTTTCTTAATATGTCTGTGCTTTAGTTTCTGTGGGATACACCTATCAACTGGAGATTTACAGTAATCAAATGATTTCTGAATAATTGGTATGCAACCATGATTGTTGTAGCAGTGATATTAATCATGATACAGATATTTTTCATGGAATGAGCATGTTGATCCAATAATCTTCAATTGCAAGGTCTTAATTTATCTACAAATTAGCATAATGAACTCTTCATTTTTTACTAGCAATTACATTAAAAACAAAACCAAACACCATTCATCTATCACTTCGTCATACTAATTTGAATAAGGACTTGTATACTGATTTGTCATACTGGCTTATGAGTTGCTGGGATTCTGAAAGATATGCCACCGGTATTTTAAATATCAGCAGGGTAACCCATGGTGGAAAGGTTTCAGATGAGCTTCCCGATGAAGACAGACTAGGAACAAGCAGTGATGAACTACTTCTGAATATTTAGTCACTGAAAACGTTATGAATATCAGAGAAACACTGTCAGATATAGTGCTGGAAAATGAAGCCCTCAGGTTGGAAGGCACTCAAAATGCGACTAGGGAAGAGCTGCCTCTTCAAAGTAGAGTTGACCCTGATGACTCAAATGGAGTAAAACCTGTGGGAGAAAAGCCTGCAGGAACTTCATTTGCTGATGGGGCACAAATGAAAATGAAGACAAACTGCTAGAAAAATCCACTGATAATCAGAACATGGAATGTACAAAGTATGAATGTGGGAAAATTAGAATTTGTCAAAAATGAAATAGAATACATAAACCTAGATTAATTAGTGATAAAGGATTTATTAGTGATAGAGGCATTAGTGAAATGAAAGGGACTGGCATTGGCCATTTTGAATCTGACAACAATATAGTTTACTACGCTGGAAATGACAAAATGAAGAGGACAGGTGTTGCATTCATTGTTAAAAAGAACATATCCAAATCAGTCATAAGTTACAACGCTGTTTGTGAGAGGATAATATCCATGTGCCTACAGGGAAGACCAGTTAATATCATTATTATTCAAATTTATACACTAACCACTAAATTCAGTGAGGATGAAATAGAAGAATTCGACCAACTTCTTCAATCTGAAATTGATCAAACATGCAATAAAGATATATTGATCATTACTAGTGATAGGAATGCAAAGGCTGGGAGCAAAAAGGAAGGAATAGTAGTTGGAAAATATGGCCTTGGTGATAGAAATGATGTTGGAAAATGTATGACAGAATTC
>NW_006409088.1:429743-440384 GCF_000296735.1 Chrysochloris asiatica
AAAAATCCTCACCACTGGATCAATAAACAACGTTCTTATCAAAGGAGAAAAGGTTGAATTTTTCAAGGACTTCATTCTTCATGTATCAACTATCAACTCTCATGGAATCAACAGTCAAGAAATCAAATGACATGTTGAATTAGGCAAATCTGCTGCACAAGACCTTTTTAAAATGTTGAAGCGCAAAGATGTCAGCTTGAGGACTAAGATGTGCCTGACCCCAAGCCATGGTACTTTCAGTAACCTTATATGCATGCGAAAACTGGACTGTAAATAAGGAAGACCATAGAAGAATCGATGCTTTAGAGTTATGGTTTTGGAAGAGAATATTGAAAGTACCATGGGCTGCAGAAAGAACCAATAGATCTGTTTTGGAAGAAGTGCAGCCAGAGTGCTCGCTGGAAGCCAAGATGACCAAACTTCGTCTCTCATACTTTGGACATATTGTCAGGAGGGACAGTTACTGGAGAAGGATATCATGATTCATAAGGAGGAGGGTCAAAGGAAAAAAGGAAGACCCCCCAGTGAGATGGATTTTGCAAGTGGCAGCATCGATGGACTCAAGCATAGCAACAATAGTGATGCTGGCCCAGGCTAGGGCAGTGTTTCCTTCTTCTGTGCATAAGACTGCTATTGGTCGGTAGTGACTCAATTGCACTCAACAACAACAACAAAATATTAAAAAATGATCCTTTATCATAATTTTCCAAGGAGGATATGCAAGAAAACTTACCTGTCTGATAAATCTAAAACTTATTTAACTGACTATAATCTCTCTTTCTGTGCTTTTATTGTTGTCAGCTCTCTCTGACCATCTACTAAGTACAAAAATTAAGAGTGAATTTATGTGATAACATAACATTTACAGTCCATTTTTCAAGGTGATCTGTGGGAAGTCCCTGTAATGTCCCTGTGGACTTTTTATGGTTTTGGGGTTTTTTTTTGTTTTCCGTTTGGTTCCCATATTGAGAACTGTTTTATATGAAGATATAAAAAAGTATATTATATTATTCTAATTGCTACTGTTTATCTCATTATGCAAATACATAGACACGGTCAAGAAGCATTCATTTATACTTCCCTACTTTGAAAAAACAGGCAGTACAGAATGACAAAATTCTAAACCTGTAATTGACTTAACTGTATCTAATTGTTAAATTATTGTATATCCATCTTGTTGTTGTTATGTACCGTGGAGTCGCTTCTGACTCATAGTGACCCGGTACAGAGTTTCCAAAGGTGTGAGTCTTTATTGGAGCAGAAAGCCTCATATTTCTCCTGCAGAACAGCTGATACTTTGAACAGCTGACTGCAAACTTAGCAGACTGATTTGTAACCACTACACTACCATAGCATCTAGCCAAGATATAATTACTGTATTTCTCCATTGTTACAGTGCACTTAACATTGATAATAAAAAATATTAAGTACATAATCTATTTTCTTAGGAAGTCTTTAGAATACTAAAATAATATATGGAAAAAGGGCTGTCAAGTTACTTTTATAGAATGGGATTATGTATAATGGCCACCACTCATCTGTCAGTTTGTTGTACAGTGGTGGCTTATGAGTTGCTGTGACTCTGAAAGTTATGACACCAGTATTTTAAATGCCAGCAGGATCCCCAATGGTGGACAGGTTTCGGATAAGCTTCCAGACAAAAACAGACTAGGAAGGAGTGACAAACTACTTCCAAATATTTAGTCACTGAATACCTTATGAATATCAGAGAAACACTGTCAGATACATTGACAGAAAATTAGTCCCTCAGGTTGGAAGGCACTGAAAATGGGACTAGGGAAGAACTGCTTCCTCAAAGTAGAGTTGACCATGATGACGCTAATATATAATATATCCCACCTGAATTTCGAGATCATATGAAGAACAGATTTGATACATTAAACACTAAAAACCAAAGTCCAGAGGAGTTGTGGGACAACATCAAGAACATTATGCATTAAGAAAGCAAAAAGTTATTAAGAAGAAAAGAAATGAGGAGGTCCAAGAACTGAATAGAAAAATTCAAAGATCAGCTCAAGAATGTAAAACAAAATACTATAATAAAATATGCAAAGATTTGGAATCAGAAAACCAAAAAGGAAGAACTCACTCAGCATTTCTCAAGCTGGGGTAACTGAAGAAAAAATAAAAGCCTCAACTTTCATTACTGAAGGACTCTCTGGGCAAAATATTGAATGATGCAGAAAGCATCAAGAGATGATGGAAGGAATACACAGAATCACTGTACCAAAAGGAAATGGTTAATGCTCAACCATTTCAAGAGCTAGCCTATGATCAAGAGCCAATGATACAGAAGGAGTAAATCTGAGGTGCATTGAAGGAAGTGGCAAAGAACAAGGCACCAAGAATTGATGGAATAAAAATGGAAATCTTTTAAGAAAGTCAGGCAGCACAGGAGGCACTCACTTATCTCTGCCAAGAAATTTGGAGGATGGCTATCTGGCCCACTAATTGGAAAAGATCTATATTTGTGCCCATTCCAAAGACAGAAGATCTAATGGAATGCATAAATCATCAGACAATCTTTGATATCCGTTGTGAGTAAAGTTTTACTAAAGGTAATACAGAAACAGCTACAATCATACATTTACAGAAAACTTCCAGAGGTTCAAGATGGATTCAGAAGAGGCCATGGAATGAAGGATATCATTGCTGATGCCTGGTGAATCTTGACTGAAAGCCAAGAATATCAGAAAGACATTTTTTCTGTGCATTATTGACTACACAAAGGCTTTCGATTGTGTGAATCATGACAGGCTATGGACAACTTTGCTAAGTATGATTATTCTGGAACACTTAATTGTGTTCATGAGGAATCTTTACCTGGACAAAGAGGCAGTGGCTCGAACAGAACATGGGAACACTGAATGGTTTAAAATTAAGAAAGGTATGCGGTAAGGTTGCATTCTTTCACCATATTTATTCAATGTGTATGCTGAGCAAATAATCTGAGCAGCTAGGTTATATGAAGAAAAACGTGGCATCAGGACTGGAGGAAGACTCATAAACAACCTCCAATATGCAGATGATACAACCTTGCTTGCTGAAAGTGAAGAGGGCTTAACACATTTACTGATGAAGATCAAAGAGCACAGCCTTTGGTATTCATTGCATCTCTATGAAAGGAAAACAAAAATCCTCACCACTGGACCAATAAGTACCATTCTTATCAACAGAGAAAAGATTGAAATTGTCAAGGACTTCATTCTTCTTGGACCTACTATCAACACTCACGGAAGCAGCAATCAAGAAATCAAATGATGTATTGCATTAATCAAATCTGTTGCACAAGACCTTTTTAAAGTGTTGAAGAGCAAAGGTGTCAGCTTGCAGCCTAAGGTGTACCTGACTCAAGCCATTCTATTTTCAATAACCTCATATGCATGCGAAAGCTGGACAGTGAATAAGGGATACCGTAGAAGAATCGACACATTTGAGTTATGGTGTTGGAGGAGAATAATAAAAGTGCCATTTGCTGCCAAAGGAACCAATAGATCCATTTTGGAAGAAGTGCAGCCAGTGTGCTCCTTGGAGGCCAAGATGGCCAAACTTCATCTCTCATACTTCAGACATATTGTCAGGATGGACAGTCGCTGGAGAAGGGTATCATGTTTGGTAAGGTGGAGGGTCAGAGAAAATGAGGAAGACCCCCAATGAGATGGAGTGGCCAAATGGCAGCATCCATGGACTCAAACGTGGTAACAGTCGTACAGTTGGCCCAGAATTGGTCAGTGTTTTCTTCTGCTGTGCATAAGGTCAGTGTGATTCTGTATAGACTTGATAGAACTTAACTACAACAACGTATAATGACAGCATCAAAACTTGGATAAAATAGTCAAGGAGATTATGCTATACAAGTATGATGGAAAGTCTGACCAGATATAAAATATAATTTAAACCAAAAAAATAAGTAAATAACAGCATTAACTTGTTTATTGGTAGAGAAGTTGCTCTCATTTTTCTATAAATTGAAAATGTAAGTTGTCCTTTAGATGATATTCCTTTCAGTCTCCCTTTTCCCTTTTATGATCATTCTCAGTGGTGTAGATATAGTGTAACTAGCCATCAGTTTGCCCTAGAAGACTTTATAATCCTCATGTCATCTGATAAATGCTACTGAATTCATTGTGCTACAGATCCATTTATTTTCTTGCATAGTTTCTTAGCACAGTTAGATTCACAAGTTATTTGATAGTAGTCTTAGTTCTGTGCAGCATCTAAACTCTAAATAATTATTCCTGCTCATTTCCATTTAGATGAGTGCTCTGTTAAAATAAATGTGACTCTGACTTCTTCATATAAACTCTTACATTTATTTTTTGATCTTTTATAAGAAAAGGTACTGTTTTATATCACTTTAATGACAGATACTTGAATGCCTTTACATATGAAATATTTGTCTTAGTTCCCATTTTAATTATGGCAGACATTCATTCTAATATTTCTAGGAAGGTGTAACAATTTCTAATATCATCATTGTTTAATTATTATATAAAATTAATAATTGACTACGTAGTATATGAAAAAAAAACTTATGAATGATAAAGGGTAACTTAAACATTGTAAAATTAATGAAGGATAATAAAGGGAGTATGGACTATAATATTAGAAAAGAAGACAACCATGTTTAGTCCACAATGTTATAAGAAATAGAGATTTGTATGTTGAATAGACTATAACATTATGAAAAATAAAATTTTTTATTCACTAAGCATGGCATCTGTACACTAAGGATTGATTCTATGCTAAATAATATTAGTTAAAATAACAGTTGTTGTTTAGTGCCATAGAGTCAGTTCTGACTCATAAGGAACCTATGTATGGTTTCCAAATCTTTAAATCTTCATGGGATTTGAAAGCTTCATCTTTGTCTTGCCAAGCAGCAGGTAGGCTTGAACCATGGACCTTGTGGTTTACAGTTCAGTTCTTCTTTTATGGAACCAATGCATTACCCCATAACAGAGGAACTCCTTTAATGGTGTTAACAGTTAAGGTTCATAATTGTGAACCCTAAAATTGTAGGCCTAAGTCCACCCAATGAAACCTCAGAAAAAGGCGTGGTGATCTATGGCCACAAAAACATCAACTGAAAACCTTAAGGAGCACAGTGCTGCTGTGACACATCCATGGTCCCCTTGAATCTGAATTGGTGACATGAACTAGTGAAGTAACAGAAAGAGGGGGTAAGCTCTTTCTTGTTTACACTGTGCTTTAAAACTG
This sequence comes from Chrysochloris asiatica, assembly GCF_000296735.1. NCBI lineage: Eukaryota > Metazoa > Chordata > Mammalia > Afrosoricida > Chrysochloridae > Chrysochloris > Chrysochloris asiatica. The sequence goes on from NW_006409088.1 coordinate 434,985, forward strand.
TACTTGTGATATTAATGATAAGACTGTTTTAAAGAAAATAAAGCTAAAATATGGGTACCTGACAGCATCATACAGCCACTGAATTAAGTAACCCTGGAGGTGCCTGACCTCTAGGTCCTTTTTATAAGAAATAATAAATTTTTCTTATTAAATTTGGAATTTTCAATTTTTTTCCAGACAAAAACATAATATCTACTGAAGTACTTACCCACAGAGCTGCTGAGATGATTTAATAAGTTAATACATGTAATGTCCATATCCCAGAGCCTGAGACCTATAGTAGTTTCAAAGATGACAGTTATTACTATTGAAATTCTTCTTCCTCTTCTTTGTATAACAATGCTGTTATGTATCATGTGTTGTAAATAAATTATCATAGTGAGAGTGTTATACATTCTTAATGAAATTGAGCAATAAAAAAATACTTCTATAAACATACTTAAATAAGTATAAAATAATTTAAAACAAAGAATGCATTTTTGTAGTTCAAGACATATTTTTGGCTTACTAATATTCCATATCCCAAGACATTTTTATTCCATGAACCTCAGAAATCTCCTTCACTTCTTTATTTCTTGAATGTTTTTAGATAGGCTCTTTACCCTCCTTCAGGGTGATAAGTTTTATTCACTAATGACAGGAAATAACATAAAATTTAAACAAATAAAAATATAACAAAAGAGATGATTATCATTTTTAATTATATGTTTTTTTTTTACACTTAGAAAAATGAACTTTCTGAAATTGGAGGAAATTCCAAGGAAGATACATCATATTAGAAAATATACTTATACATTTTGAGAAGAACATAATTCTTGATAAAGTGGAGGGTCAGCAAAATAGAGGAAGACCCCCAGTGAATTAGATGGATGCACTGGCAGCAACAATGGGCTCAAACATAAAAACAATTTAGGGTATGGCACAGAACTAAGCAATGTGGAGGGTAGCTATTAGTTGAAACAGATTGGATGGCACCTAACAACAACAAAACTTTTACTTCAGGTATAAAAAATGAAATTAACAATACATATTTGTCACATATATGGTTAGGTACATAACTCATTGTAACCATATTTGGTTTTAATGTTCTTCACTTAAATAGTAAATATTTTGGTGATTTTAATGCAAGATGGATGACAAAAACAAAACAAACAAACAAAAAAAACCCTCTAAAATTCGCTTTCCAGTGTAATGATACTAAAGCAAATGGAAGCTATGAGGAGGTTAAAAAAATCTGAACAGAAAATTCCAAAAATCAGCTTTATAAAACATAGGCAAAATTATAACAAAAATGTGAAAAGACCTGAAGTTAAAAAACCAAAAGGGAGAAAGGAAGGGCTTAATGGTATAGAGGGTAGAAGTGCAGTGAAGATCTCATCTCTGTCAGCAAAAACACAGAATACCAGATAAAACAGCTTCAGAGGATAGCTCCAAAACTCTGAACCACATATATAGGATTATTTGGAAAATTTCAAGCCTTGTAGTTAGTGTAGCTCATAGCAGAAACACGAAATCTCATACTTTCGAACCTGTCCGACTCAGCAGTCCAGAGCCAAAAATTGGGTGAGAACAAATGGTGAGACCAAGCAGGGGGGCAAGCAGATCCACCATGGATTGTTGCCTGTGGGAACTTTGGAGATAAAAGTGTGGACAATATTTTTGTTTTGCTTTGTTCTGTTTCTTTGGTATCTGTTCATTGACCTATGGTTGTCTGCGCACCTCCATTCTGGTCACTACAGGGGGTTCATGAGAGAATAAAAACACCACTACCCCCACTACTGGAGGGTTCTATGATGCATGTGCACAGATCTTCCCAGCATTTAAAAGGACAGATACCACTTAAAACCAAATGGCAGTGCAAAATGGCCACAGCCATCCCACAACTGTTTATTACTAGGAAAAAGGCCAGAATAGCGGTTATGGAGTGGGATAGAATCTAAAAATAAAACAGGCCAAAAATTAAATCCTAAGTTACATCATAACAACCTACAGTGGCATCTTGAAATTTCTCAGGGGGGCCATGAAGGAAAGAAGCTGAAAGAGGATATTAAAGTCATTCTCCTATTAGGCTATGTAATTTTTTTTTTTTTCCCTCTCTCTCTGTTTCTTTTCTATGATTATAGACTACAGTATCCAATCTGAGTTTTTTTTTTTTTTTTTCTTTTTTTTTTTTTTTTTTTTTGGTTCCCCCTTTTGCCTTTAGGGGGCTCTTTCTCCCCCTATGATACCAATGAAGAGATTGCAATTTCTGTCATATAGGTAAGCTATAAAACCCCACAATCCAGGTGAGAACCAATACCAACTGTCATATACCAGGAAGGCAGGCAAACCTGTGAAAGTTACTCTGAGTGGAGTAATAAGAAGAGTAAAAAGGTAAGCCCATCTCCTGATCACATCAACCTGGAGACAATCAGAAAGCATAAAAAATACCAAAATACACCTTCAATTAAGTATTAAGGCCACAGCTAACCACTGAACATGTCTAAGAAGCAAAAACAGATGACCATATCAGCACATGTCCAGAAACAAGAAAAAGTGTCTGAGACAAATAAACTGAAGGTAGACCTACACTCTATACTGGAAGGAGGGCAGGCCTTGGAAATGCCTGAGAAGGAATTCAGAAAAATGTTTATAAAAGGTATCAAAACAGTTCACAATAGAGTTGAGAAAAATAAAGAAGTCAGGAAAGTGCTACAGGAACAATAAAATAAGAAAGACACAGTATTGGAAACAATTAAAAACATACAGAAAGAAGTCCAAACAATTAATAATAGAATATCAGAAATAGACAATACACTGAAAGGGCAAAGGTAGAATTGAAAGGTGGATGCCAGAACTAGTGAACTGGAAGACAAATCTCTCAATACCACTAAGATAGAAGAACAAGCAGAAAAAAAAAGTTTTAAAAATCTGAAAAAGTTCTAAGATTCATGTTGGACAACAACATGAAGAGGAATAACTTAAGAATTGTCAGCATCTGGAACAGGAAAAATCACACAAGTCCACAGAGGAGATAGTTGAAGAGCTTCTGGAAGAAAATTTTCTAATATCCTGAAAAGCAAAAAGATAAGCATTCAAGAAGCTTAACACCCCCCAAAAAATCACCAATACTTAACATAATCAAGCTCTCCAAAACCAAAGATAAGGTAAGAATTCTGAAAGCAGCTAGGGAAAACAGAAGCATTACATACAAAGCCAAGCAAGTCAGATAAAGCTCAGATCTCCCAGCAGAAATCATGCAAGCAAGAAGGTAATGGGGAGACGTATATAAAACCCTGAAACTTTCCCCACCAAAAAAAAACAAAAAAAAACTGCCAACCAAGAATCCTTTATCCAACAAAGCTATCAATCAAATATGACAGTGTAATCAAAACATGAAAGTGAAGAGGACTTAAAACATTTACTGATAAAGATCAAAGAGCAGAGCCTTTGATATGGATTACATCTCAAGGTCAGGAAAACAAAAATCCTCACCACTTGAGCAATAAACAACATTCTTATCAATGGAGAAAAGATTCTTCTTGGATTAACTATCAACACTTGTGGAAGCAGTAGTCAAGAGATCAGACGACGTATTGCATTAGGCATATCTGCTGCACAGAAACTTTTTAAAGTGTTGAAGAGCAAAGATGTCAGCTTGAGGACTAAGGTGCGCCTGACCCAAGCCATGGTATTTTCAGTAACCTCATATGGATGCGAAAGTTGGACAGTGAATAAGGAAGACCGTAGAAGAATGGATGCCTTTGAATTGTGGTGTTGGAAGAGAATACTAAAAAGTGCCATGGGCCGCCAAAAAAAACAATAGATCTGTTTTGGAAAAATTGCAGCCAGAGTACTCCTTAGAGGCTAAGATGGCTAACCTTCGTCTCTCATATTTTGGACATATTGTCAGGAGGGAACAGTTGCTGGAGAAGGATATCATGTTTGGTAAGATGGAGGGTCAGAGGAAAAGAGGAAGACCCCAAGCAAGATGGATTGGCCAGGTGGCAGCATCAATGGACTCAAGTGTGGCACAGTTGTGAGGTTGGCCCGGGATCAGACATTGTTTTGTTCTGCTGTGCATAAGTCGCTATGAGTTGGTGCTGACTTGATGGCACCTAACAACAACAACAATCAAAACATTCCAGGATAAACAGAAGCTAAGGGATTTTGCCAAAGCAAACCCTGCACTACAAAACATCATAAAGGGATTTCTATTGACTGTGAACCAACAAGAACATACGTGGCAGCACCACCCAGAACTCAATCCATAAAAAAACAAAAGGGAAGAACATGCTCAGCATTTCTCTAGGTGTGGGAACTGAAAAAAAAAAGTACAAGTTCAACTTACAACTTGAAGGCTTCTATGGGCTAAATATTGAATGATGCAGAAAGGATCAAAATAATATAAAAGGAATATACAGAGTAACTGCACCAAAAAGAAATGGTTGTTGTTCAACCTTTTCAAGAGGTAGGATATGATCAACAGCTAATGATATTGAAACAACAACTTCAAGGCACATTGAGGGCATTGGCAAAGAGCAAGGCACCAGGAATTAATGGAATACAAACTGAAATCATTCAACAATTGCTACAGTACTGAAGAAAATCACTCATCTATGCCAAGATTTTAGAATATAGTTACCTGGCCAACTGACTGGATGAGATCCATGATTTCTGCCTTTTCCACAGACAGGTGACCTAATGGAATGCTGAAATCATCAGACAATACCATTAATATCACAAGTAAGTAAAATTTTGCTAAAAATAATACAAAAACAGCTGCAACCATATATTTATAGAGCACTGACAGATGTTCAAGCTGGATTCAGAGGATGTGGAATGAGAAATATCATTGCTGATGTCAGAGGGATCTTGGCTGGAAGCAGAGATTACCAAAAAGATGTTTACCTGTGCTTTATTGACTACACAAAGGCATTCAATTCTGTGGATCATGACAAGCTATGGACAACATTGTGGGATTGAGGTTTCTGGAACACTTAATTGTGCTCATGAAGAACTTGTATATAGATTAAGTGGCAGTTACTTGAACAGAATAAAGGAATGCTGAATCGTTTAAAAATAGGGAAGATTTGTGCCCGGGTTGTATTCTTTCACACTATGCATTTAATGTACATGCTGAGCAGATAACGTGAGAATCTTGATTATGTGTAGAAAACATGACATCAGGATTGGAGAAAGACTCTTTAACAACCTGTGATACACAGATGCTGCAACCTTACTTGCTGAAAGCAAAGAGAACTCAAAATACTTACTGATGCAGATCAAAGACCACAGACTTCAGTATGACTTGCACCTTAGTGTAAATAAAACAAGAATCCTCACCAGTGAACCAATAAACAACATCCTTATCAATGAAAAAAAGATGAAAGATTTCATTTTTCTTGGATGAACCATCAA
>NW_006409088.1:440699-441320 GCF_000296735.1 Chrysochloris asiatica
AGTGTTTTGTTCTGTTGTGCATAGGTTTGCTATGAGTTGGTAGCAACTTGCTGGCTCCTAACAACAACAATGCTAACTTTAGGATCAGAATGGTTAACTGGTTAAATAATTAGTAAAAATCACCACATCTACAGCAAAAATGTATCCACATTTGTCTGTCACTTTTCATACTGTGGTGACTAAAATGTTGCTTTGATGTTAGAAATTGTATCACTGGTATTTTACATAGCAGCAGGAGCACCCATGGTGGAGAGATTTCAGCACCATTTCTAGACTATGACAAACTAGGAAGAATGAGAGACCACCTAATCCTTAAAGATTGTTGTTAATTGTCTTCCGTCAATTCTGACTCAGAGAAACCTTGTCCTGGGTATCTGAGGAGCAGCTGATGGATTTGAAACACTAACTTTTTTTTTTTTTTTAACAGTCTAGTTCTTAGCCTACAGCACTACACCAAGATTAGCCATTAAATACCTTATGAATAGCAAGGGAACACTGTTTAATATACTGTCAGATGAACCCCTAAATTTGGAAATCACTCAAAATGTAATTGGAAATAGCTGACTCCTTAAAACAGATTTGAACATAGCTGATTTCAACGGAGCAAAGTTTTTGGGTCCT
>NW_006409088.1:443185-444806 GCF_000296735.1 Chrysochloris asiatica
AAAGAACTGATAGATCCGTTTTTGAGGAAGTGCAGCCAGAGTGCTCCTTAGAGGCCAGGATGGCCAAACTTCGTCTCTCATGCTTCGGACATATTTCCAGGAGGAGCCAGTCACTGGAGAAGGATATCATGTTTGGTAAGGTGGGAGGGTCAAAGAAAAAGAGGAAGACCCCAGTGAGATGGATTGGGAAAGTGGCAGCATCAATGGGCTCAAGCATAGAAACAATAGTGAAATTGGCCCAGGATCGGGCAGTGTTTCGTTCTCTGTGCATAAGGTCACTATGAGTCAGCACCGACTCAATGGCACCTAAGAACAATACACCTGAAACTTAATAGATGTCAATCTTATTGTTGTTAGGCTTCCTCCAGTTGAATCCAACTCAGAGTGACCCTAACTGCAACATAATGAAACACTACCCAGTCCTGCGTCATACTCATAATCATTGGTCTTGTTGTGAGGAATTTTGTTTTACTTATAGTAAGGTGTAATCCTTAATAAGGACTGCATTCTTTGATCATCATCAGAAATTATTTCAAGTCCTCTTCACTTTCAAAAAAAAAAAAAAAAAAAATCAGACATGATCCTCATCTGACTTAAGCATTTGGTGTTGTAAGTGGGATTCATTGCAATGGCTTCAGACCTATGGATTTATGAGTTTTATGGGAGAAAGCACAAAGGGGACATAGGATTAAATATTTCTGTGGATGGGAGAGGAACAGCTTCTGGGATTGACTGGGTCTGATGCCATGCTGGTTAAAAAGGATAGCTAATACTGGGCCTGAGCCTACTGGAATCTACAGTGCCAGAGACCCAAGGTCATATGCATATGAAAGGGACTAGTCTAAGAGAGAAAAGATTGAATTTGAGTGTTTTAAAAGGTTTATGTGGTTGAATGCCTTTTGGATATTGGTTTCTCAGACTTATTATTGTAAAGTAGACATACATGTGTGATAGAAATCTTGGGTGTGATGATTACGGAGAGCTTGTAAGCCTGGCTTCAGTCTATCTGTGCTAAAAGAAGAGTTAGAAGTTGTCTGGGGAAATATAGTCTTTTTTTGTTTTAATCCTTTGTAGAGTGGAGGTGTGGGGGGAGGGAGGGGCAAAGGAGGTAGTTTAGGTGGAATCCAGAACCCCACTCAGAACCTTCAGAATTGGTATATTTACACATTTGCATTTGAAAAGATATGCAAACCATCCCAGAACTACTGACAGTTTAGTGTTTTAAATGTCAGAGACATCAAGGGAAGGAGTCACCCCATCAGAGAAAAAATCCCTTGGAGGACTGAAAGTTAAAGAGAACCAGGGAGCCATATGCTAGCTGGTGACCATTAAAAGAATATAAGTCTTTTCTTTCAAACAAATGTACTGTGCCTCCCTTCTATTCTGACCCACTTTATAGTCAAACAATAGTTTAGCTACCACAGCTTCCTGAATCAAAGAAAGACTTACCAACTTCTTTACACTCCCTAGTGACACAAATACTTTCTGGCTGTTACAGCTTCCTGGAATAAAAGCAGGACTTTAAAATTTCCTGGTATTATGAATTAGCCAGTTGGGAAAGAACAAGGTTGTGTGGTCAAAACCCTAACCAGTAGGGTGATACACAGCCTTAAACCTGCAT
>NW_006409088.1:444906-450015 GCF_000296735.1 Chrysochloris asiatica
TAATATAATATAATTGATGTTCTGTTTTACAAGATCCCTGGATTGCTCTGACTAATGATAAAAAACTTCTCCATTGTAATTTTCCATAGCAGTAGTCAATACTATTCTTGTGTATTCTATCTGGTGTGTTCCATGTGTATAGTTACAATTTATGATATTGAAAAAAAAAGATGTTTGCAATGAATAAGCTATGCATCTCACAAAATTCCATCATATCACCCTTTACATCATTTCCAACTCCAAAGCATGTTTTCCAAACTACCAATGATAAGTCTTCATTTCCAACTTTTGCATTCCAAATGCCAACAATTATCAATGCAGCTTAATTATATTTTGATCAATTTCAGACTGCAGAAATTGGAAAAAAAACTCCTGTTTCTTCATCTTTGACAATGGTGGTTGGTGTGTAATTTGAAATAATAATATTAACTGGTCTTCCTTTTAGGTGTATGGATATCATGTATCACTGGCAGTGTCATACTTTAAAGTATATCTAGAAATGGATTTTCCTGATAAATGCATCACCATTCCTCTTCAATTTTTAATCTGTGGTAGAATTGTTGACCATATGGTTGCCCAATTGAAAATTACTATTACCAAACCATTTCAGCTCAAGTTTTCCACTTCATTTCTGACAGCTTCAAATTTTCATGGATTCATTCTTCATACATTCCGTGTTGTGATTATTAATGGATATTTGCATCTTTTTTTTCTCATCTTGAGTCATGCCATATCAGCAAATGAAGGTCCTGTAAGCTAATTTCCATACTATTAAGAGTGACTCTACTTTGATAGGAGAGCTGGTAACCTCTGTAGGATAAGCACTGGACCTCAAGGTCAGTATGAGGCACAAGTTCAGCAGTTCAAACTTACCAGCTGATCATCAGAAATGTTATACAGGGTCATGATGAGTTGGAACTGACTCAATGGCACTTATCAGCAGCAGCAACTGCTACTTTGAGAAATCAACTCTTTCCCACTTGCTTTTGGAGTGCTTTCCAATGTGAGAGGCCCATCTTTGAGCACTATATCACACTATGTTCTTCTTCTATCAAACTTTCATTGGCCAATTTTTTCTTAAGTAGATAGTCAAGTGCTTCTTTTTACTTTGTCTTCTTGTAAAAACTCAACTAAAATGTATCAACCGTGGGTGATTGTTTTGGCATTTGAAATATGGTAGCATGCTTTCCAACATCACAACAACATGTAAGCCAGCACAGTTCAACAAACTACCAAGTTGGTGGTGGTTTTCAGGTTACAGAAGTGCTGTTGATTGAACAACTTCAATGTTATAAGAATTTTTTTTTTTCTTTTAAAATTTATTTGACCAGCCTTACAAGAGTTTCTATTCATTTCCTATTGGTTCTGTAACAAATTACCACAATTTCAGTGGTTTGAAGCTTCACAAATGTATTATTTATGTTTCTGGAGGCCAGAACCAAAATGGAATAAAGCCAAATTGTTTCTAGGGTTATAATCCTTCTATAGGCTCTAAAAGAGGTTTTTGGTTTTGTTTTTAGATTTTTCCAGCTTTTGTTGTTGTTATTGTTAAGTGCTGTTGAATCGGTTCCAACTCATAGTAACCATGTTTAGGGTTTCCAAGGAGAATCTGATGAGTTTGAACCATCAAATTTGTGGTTTAAAATAACCTTGCAGTCCAGTGCTTTATCCCACAGCACCATACTAGGGCTTCCTTAGCTAATGATTCAACTGCATTTTTAATTCCTGAAATAATATCACTCTGGTCTTCACTTCCAATTATCACATTTCCTTTTCGAATACTGAAGGTTATTCCTCTCTCTTTCACTTACAATGATCCTTTCTTATTAATATATTTGTCTCACCAGGTCATCTAGTATACTCTACCCATCACACCAGCTTCAATTTAATCTCATCAACTAAGTCTTTTCTACTATGTATTGTAACATATTCACAAGTTACAGAAAGAATTAGTACAAGGACATCTTTGAAGAATCATTATTCAGTCTACCAGAAAATTCATTAATTCTGTTAGACTTTTCAAAGATTAATGTTTTTAATCTTGACAATTAAAAAATATCTTTTCAATGTTTTCATTAATTTCTTATAATTTTACTTCTTTTAGTTCCTCTGGGCTTAATTTGCTTTATCTTTTTTAGCAACTTGATATGGTGAGTTAATTTGTAGACTTTTTTAATCCTTTCATATTTATAGCATAAGAAATTCTTCAAGAAGTATTTTGCCTGAATTTCGTGTTTTGATATAATACATTTACAAAATTATTCTGGTCAAAATACAGTTTTTATTTCCACTATGACTTTTTGACAATGTTGTTTGGACACATCTGTTTACTCCTCAAAAATTAGAAAAGTTCTAGTTTTTTTTTGTTTTTTGTTTTTTTTTTTATTGTATCTTAAAATTTCTTCTTTATTACTGCTGTCCTATAGAGTATACAGTTTCTCTGATTTATCAAAAATCACTTTATAATTCTAAGCAGAAACTATTTAGATGTTAGATACAATGTGGTACAAATTTCTGTTGGGTCACATTAGGATATGTTGTTTCTTAGATGCTATTGAAAAGGTGCTCATTACAGTGACCGAATAAAACACTTCCGAGTCCAGTACCATTCTCACAATCTTGGCTACCTTTCAGACTCTGGTTGTAGCCACTGTATCAGTTCTTTTAACTGATGTTTTTCCTCTTTTTTATGCTGACCCTCTACCTTACCTAGCTTGATGCCCTTCTCCAGAAACTGGTCTCTTCTGATAACCTCTACAAAGTCTTGCCATCCTTTCTTCTAAGGAGTATTCAGGCTGTACTTCTTCTAAGATAGATTTGTTTATTCTTCAGGCAATTAATGGTACTATGTTGTTGTTGTTATGTGCAGTGTGACTCATAGCAACCCTGTACAGGGTTTCTGAGGCCGTAAATCTTTACGGGAGCAGAAAGCCTCCTCTTTCTCCCATGTAACAGCTGGTAGTTTAGAATTACTGACCTTGCGGGTCACAGCCCAATTCATAACCACTACGCTACCAGAGCTCCTAATGGCACTATAGATACATGATATAACAGATACAGATATAAATGTATAAACAGATATAAATATACAAATGTAGGCATAGATATGGTATATAATCTCCTAGAAAAATTGTCATGATGTGTTACTTGTTACTTAAAAAAAATTTAATAAAAACATTGGAGTTCATTTTGTATGTATTTGTTTACAAGAAAACCTATATATTTCATATAAATACACACATTTGCAAACACAAATCTGCTTTTAAACTTTCTTACATTTACTTAGATATTATAATTCAAATATTTATTTGTATGAATTTGCTAATATTGTTCAAAAAGATTTAATTGTATATGGAATAAGTATAGTTATATCAACATTGATTCTAACTTTCAATTATTCTATGTTCATCCTGAGTATAAATAATAAAATGTGTAAAACTTTACATTTGTAGGTATGGTTATCTGCATACAGGAGAATACTGACAACACAATAAAATCTAAAATTAAAAGTATATGTGATAAAGATTGGAAAGAAAATATTACAGTGTAAAAGGATGTAAAAATTAAATTAAATTTTTTTTTCACTTAAGTGCCTTCTGAGATTTTTTGTTCCCCTCAATTGAACTGAATTGATTAGTAGTTTCTATTTTTCCTAAATATTTTTTAGAAAGGTAACTTTAATTTTTCTGTAAAGCATTACCATAAAGTAAGTAAATTCAGTCAATTAATAACATTTGGTTCTTAAGCCTGAGAGAAAGGAAGTAAAATATTGATTCTTAAAATTATCAGAATGTATTTTATCAATCAAGCACATAAAATTAAACCGCATCATTTGATCTCATGAAGATTTTTCTGGCACATTGAAACCTAAGAGCATTAAAATCCTTTAGATAATTTGTGATGGGGAAATAATTAGAGAATTGATTATTTAACAAAAAAAATAGATTTCAATTAGAGTGTGTGAATAGCAAATGAAAATAACAATTCTAAATGCAAAGCAATATATTTTACTACAGCAGGTTGAAACTACTAGCTATTCTGACTGAGAAAGATGAGGGGTTTTTTTTCCCCATAAATATTTACAGCCTTGGTAACCTGTACAGGGTCACTGTTAGTTGAAACTGACTCCATGGAACATAACCATCTCCACCACAGTTCCTTATGTTATAAAAGTAAAATATACTTATTTAGTTTACAGTAATAAGATTTATTTATAATAAAAAAATTCCTGTGAGTAAATGTCAGAGCTATTTATTTCTTTGATGTTATATTTGCACAGTATTATTAGATGTATATTGCCTGCTATATGCCGGAATTATATTAATTCCATAAAATGAATAAAAGCTCTTCATTTACAGTTCCAGAGCATAATTATTCTAATTTCAAATTATGAATGTTTCTAAGTGTGCTGGCCATATCATAAATTATGATATATACTAGGGACAAAAAAGGAAAATTTAGAAGAATAAAAATAAAACATGTGGAAAGTAAATCTGTAGTGAAAATAATTAAAACTAAAGTAATACTTTAGATGAGCAAGTTAGAAAGAAAAAAGCCAGAATTTCTTGGTACTATTATTTGTATCTGATTGGTTAATTAAAATATGTGTGGGATGTAAATAGATGCAAAGCTGTCACCAAATGTCAGAGGATTAGACCCTTGGCTTTTGTTTTATTTACTTATGTTAAATGGAAACTTTTACAATTAACAAATTATTTTATTGTAATAAAAAGGAAAATACAAAGAATAATTACATTGATTAAAATATGAAAATATATGTGATTCAAATTTTATTCCTCTTTAAATTGGGATTGATGTATTTATAGAGACTAACTTTTTAAAAGTAATTCCACCAATAAAAACTCCCTGCCAAAAATGGTGGATGCTTTTCAGGAAATCTGACAGGTAATTTATTTAGCTATAGTATTACTTTGTTACCATCTAGCCAATTCTAACTCAAATTCTAACTCAGGATCCTATGTTGTCAGGTGCCATCGAGTTGGAACCGACTCATAGCGACCCAATGCACAGCAGAATGAAACAATGACCGATCCTGGGCCAACCACACTTGAGTCTATCAATGATGCCACCTGGCCAATCCATCTCGTT
>NW_006409088.1:451995-461322 GCF_000296735.1 Chrysochloris asiatica
TCATAGACTTGTTTTTATTTTCGTGCTGTGGTGGTTTGAGTTGCTGTGATTCTGAGGGTATGTCACCGGTGTTTTAAATAACCAGCAAGGTCATCCATGGTGGACAGGTTTCAGATGAGCTACAAAACAAAGACAGACTAGGAAGAAAGAGTGACAAACTACTTCCGAATCGCTAGTCACGGAAAACTCTATGAATAGCCGAGAAACATTGTCAGGATCCTATAGGACAGAGTAAAACTGTCCCATAAAGTTTCAGAACAGTCTGGACATCACTTAACAACACTGATCTGTAATGAAACAAACTAACACGCCTTTTTTACAAAGAACTACTAGTGGATTCAAACCACTTAACGATTTAACACAAATCTCCTTAGATTTAGAAATGGACAATATCAACGTCAATCTATTTAACTAAATAGACTAGTATTATTGTTGCTGCACTACTGAGTCTGTTCAGATTCATAACTTCCCTTTATATGGTTTCTGAGGAGCATCTGATGGGTTTGATCTACTAACCCTGCAGTTAGCAATACAGAGCTTATCCTACAGTGACATGCCAGGAATTTCATAAACTAGCTTACAGTGAAAATGACATTTCTAACTCTAAAGATACCTGGATTTTCTTCCATAAGACTATGCTGTTTTCTTATATGTAGATAACTTGCCTCTTAAAATTGATAGTTTGGAATAGTATAAATTCTTGGAAATTAATTATTATAGTAATTTCTTACTTATTTTAAGCTAAAATATAAATACCAGTTTAGAAATTCATTTGAATAATAATTATTGTTGTGTTTGTTGTTAAGGGCCATCAAGTTGGTTCCATATCTTCTCTGTATAGGGTTTCCAAGGAGTGGCTGGTAGGTTTGAACTGTCACCTGAAAATATATTCCATGCAATAATGAACTGATGAAGAACAGGAAGCACTCATCTATGCCAAAAAATTTGGAAGAGAGCTACTTGGCCAACTGATTTGGAAGAGTTCCATATTTGTACCTATTCCCAAAACAGGTGGCCCAACAGAATGCAGAAATCATAGAACAATCAATAATATTATTGTTGTTGTTGTTATGTTCCGTGGAGTCGGTTCCGATTCATAACGACCCTGTACAGGGTTTCCAAGGCTGTAAATCTGTACGGGAGCAGAAAGCCTCATCTTTCTCCCACGGAACAGCTGGTAGTTTCAAACTGCTGACCTTGTGGTTCGCAGTCCGATTTGTAACCACTATGCTACCAGAGCTCCTTAATAATAATATCATATTCAAGTAAATATTTTGTTGAAGATAATTTTTAAATGTCAGCAACAGTACCTTGACAGAGAATTGTCAAAGGTTCAAGCTGAGATGTAGGTGTGGTGGTGAGATGTGGAACAAGTGATGTCAATGCTAACATCTGATGGATCTTGGCTGAAAGCAGAGGATACCAAAAAGATGTTTACTTGTGCTTTATTGACTATGCAAAGCTTTTGACTGTGTGAATCATGACAAGTGATGAATAACATTGTGAAGAATGGTGCTCATGTCGAACTTGTCATAGTCCAAGAAAGAGTATAGTATTTTAAGCAGAACAAAGAGATGCTGAGTGGTTTAAAATCAGGAAAGCTGAGTGCTAGGTTGTATCATTTCACCACATGTATTCAATCTGTATGATGAGAATATAATCCAAGAACCTATCTGAAGAAGAGACTGGCATCAGAATTGGAAGAAGATTTGAGCCTCTATTTTAGGGACAAAAAAATAAAACTCCCAGGAAAAAGAAAAAGGAAAGCTCCTAATGACAAATTTTCTGAATTTTAGATTATTCTCCCTGCTAAAATAACATAAAAAGACTCATTTACTTACTAATGCTGTTCTGTGCCATTAACACTGGTCCCTACTTATAGTGATCCTATGTTATGAAGTGCTGTCAAGTCGGTTCTGCCTCAGAGAGATCCTGTATAGGGTGTCTGAGTAAAGGCTGGTGGATTTAAAATATCAACCTTGCAGTTAGCAGCCCAGTGCTTACCCTACAGCACCACACTCGTGCACATGTAATTCTTAGATGTCAACAACTTATAACATCTTTGATAAGGTTACCCTATATGATTCAAGAAGAATTGGTGTGGTGTTTCAGGATAATGCACTGGACCACGAGGTCGGTTTGAACTACAAGGTTGGCAGTTCAACCCAACAGTGGCTCCTCAGAAACCCCATACAGGATTGCTAAGAGTCAGAATTGAGTCAATGGCACTTAACAGCAATATGATACAGTAAAACTGCCAAATATTGTTCTAGGACATAATCTTCATGGGGTAGATAACTAAGTCTTATCAAAGGAACCAGGAAGTGAGTTTTGATTCTTAAACTTTTAGTTAGGAACTGAACACTTAACCATTGCACCACGATGGCTACTTGATTTACTAATAATGTAGTGCTGTTGGATTATTTGGTCTCAGCAAGATCCTAGAGGACATAATGGAAACTAGTAGTGTAGCGGTTACAAATTGGGCTGTGAACCAACAGTTTGAAACTACCAGCTGTTCTGCAGGAGAAAGATGAGGCTTTCTGCTTGCGTAAAGATTTACAGCCTTGGAAACCCTGTACAGGGTTGCTATGAGTCGGAACCGACTCCACCGCACATAACCACCACTACCGTAGGGTTTCCAAGACTGTAACATTTATGGAAGCAGACTGTGATGTCTTCCCAGCACAGAGCAGCTAGTGATTTTAAACTATTGACAATTGTATTATGAATCAAGTGCTTTAGCCACAGAACCATCAAGAAGCGGTGATTGTTGTTGCTGTTGTTAAGCATCCTCGAGTTGGTTCTGATTCATAGCAACACTGATAGGGATTTTGAGGAGCAGCTGATAGATTTCAAATGCCAACCTTGAGGTTATCAGTCCAGTGTTTATGCCACAGGGCCAAACCAGGACTCTGGATTTACTGACAGAAGTCCGAAATAAATGGAAACAAGTAGCTTGGAATTATCAAGCAATTCTCCTTCAGTTGAAGACCTCAAGGGTAAGTTTTTGCAATGAGCATAACTGAGGGCACTTTAAGCACTGGGTAAAACTTGTTTGTCAGTTGTCCTACTGGGGTAACTTATATGTTGCTTTAATGCTAGAAGTTATGCCACTGGTATTTTAAATATCAGCAGGGTCACCTATGGTGGAAAGAGTTCATCAGTAATTCCACACTATGAAACAGCTTATGAACAAGAAGGAGGAGAGACAGACTACTTCAGAAAGTTTAGCTACTGAAAACCTTATGGATAGCAGTAGAACACTGTAAGATATAATACTATAAGATGAAAACATTATGAATATCAGAAGAACACTGTCAGATATAGTGCCAGACAATAAGCAAAATATAATAGGGAAAGAGCTACTTCCTCAAAGTAGAGTTGACTATAATGATGTGAATGGAGTAAAGCTTTTGGGATCATAATTTGCTGATGGGGTACAACACAAAATTAAAAATAGCTGTAAACATTCATTAATAATTAGAACACGGAATACAAGAAGTATCAATATAGAAAAATTGAAAGTGGTAAAAAAAACAAAACAAAACCAGAACCTAAGGAGTTCAACATCCTAGACTTTAATGAGCAGAATTTGACTGGTACTGGCTATTATGAATCATATAATCATATGGTTTACTATGCCAGGAACTATAAATTCAAGAGGAATAGAGTCCCTTCATTATTAGAAAAAACATTACAAAATCTAGTTTGAAGTACAATACTGTCTGTGCTAGCATATCACCTATATATCTACATGTAAGACCAGTTTATAGTTCTATTTTTCTAATGCATACACCAACCACTAAAGCCAGTGATAATATAATTGAAGAAATCTACCAACTTCTTTGGTCTGAAATTCATCAAATATGCCATCAAGATGCACTGACAATTAATTGTCATTGAAATGTGAAGGTTGGAAACAAGAAGAATCAGTATTCAGAAAATATGACCTTGAAATTAGACATGATACTGGAAATCACAAGATAGAGTTTTACAAGACCAACAATTTATTCATTGCAAATACCTTTTTAAACACTAACAAGATAACTAAACATATGGTTCTGACCAAGTTAAGTGCTTGGGAAACAAATTGACCATATTTATGGGAAGAGACTGTGGAAAAGCTAAATACCATCAACCCAAGCAAGGCCAGGAGCAGTTTGTGGAACAGAACATCAAATGTTCAAATGTAAGTTCAGGCTGAAACCTAAGAATATTAAAGCAAGTCCAGGTAAGACAATATATGATCTTAAATATATTCCACCTGTATTTTGAGATGATCTCAAGTACAGATTTGATGCATTAATGACCAAAGACCTTAAGGTGATGGGATGACATCAAGAACATCATACAAGAAAAAAGCAAACGCTAATTGAAAAATCAAGACAGGAAAAATGAAAATGGGTGTCAACAGAGATTCTGAAAGTTGCTGTTGAGCATGTTGTTGCTGTTTAAGTGCCATCAAGTCAGTTCTGACTCATAGCACCTTGAACTCCTAGTGTGGACTGTGGAATAAGCTCTGGACTGTGAACCACAAGGTCAGCAGTTCAAACCCAAAAGCTGTTCCTCAAAAACCCTTTACAGGGTCACTATGAGTCAAAACTGACTCAAAGACACTTAAAAACAACAACATAGGATTTCCAGGGAACGGCTAATGACATGGAACCACTTACTTTATGGCTGAAACTGACCTTGAGGTCCAGTGCTTTATTCCGCAGCACCATACCAGGACTATGCTTTTCAGCATAGCAAAATTAAAATGAATGGAAGAAACAAGGAGATAAAAGGCCTGAGTAGAAATTTTCAAAGGGCAGCAAGGAAAGACATTATCATGAAATGTGCAAAAACCTGGAGTTCGAAAATGAAAAAAGAAAAACATTCTCAGCTTTTCTCAAACTGAAAGAACTGAAAAAAAAAAAGCAATTCCAGCCTCATATTGTGCTTTTGAAGGATTCTATGGGGAAGATATTGAATTGAATGATGCTGAAAGCATCAAAAGAAAATGGAAGGAATACAAAGTATCAAAAACAAAAGGTCATTGTTGAACCATTTTGAGATATAGCATATGATATATGATAGTATAGTATCATATAGCATATGATATATGATAGTATAGTATCATATAACATATGATATATGATAGTCAATGGTACTGAAGAAAGAATTCCAAGCTGCACTAAAGTCATTCGTACAAAACAAGGTTCCAAAAATTGATGGAATGAAAACTGAAATCTTTAAACAAACCGATGCAGCACTGGAGGCACTCACTCATCTATGCCAAGACATTTTGAAGCATTCTAAATGGGCAACCAATTGAAGAGATCCGTACTAGGGCCTGTTCAAGGATAACTGAGCCAATAGACTGTGGAAATCATCAAACAGTATCTTTAATATCACATGGAAGTAAAATTATTTGGAGACAACTAAAAATTATTTTAATAGTACATCAACAGAGAACTGCCAGACAGCCAAACTTGATTCAGAAGAGAACGTGGAACTAAAAATATAATTGCTGATGTCAGATGAATCTTGACTAAAAGCAGAGAATATCAGAAAGTTTTTATTTATGTTTATAGACTATGCAAAGCCTTTCAACTGTGTCGAATATTACAAATGATGCTTAACATTGTGAAGAATGGGTTTTCTAGAACACTTAATTGTTTTCATGAGGACAGAACCATATAAATAGGCAAAGAGGCAGTCATTCAAAAAGAGCAAGAGTATACGGAATGGTTTAAAATCAGGAAAGGTGTGAGGTAGACTTGTATACTTTCACCATTTTTATTCAAAATAAATGTTGAGCAAATAATTGGAGAGCTGAATTAGATGAAGAAAACCATGGCATCAGGACTGGAGGAAAACTAATTTACTCACAAACTGCAATATGCAGATGACACAACCTGGCTTGTTAGAAGCAAAGATGACATGAAATACTTACTGATGATGATCACAAACTACAGTCTTTAGTATGGGTTGCACCTCAATGTAAAGACAACAAAAATCCTCACAACTGAAACAATAAATATCATCATGATAAATGGAGAAAAGATTAAAACTGTCATAATTTCATTTTACTAAAATCCAGTCAGCATTCATGGAGCAGCAATCAAGAAATCAAATGATGTATTGCATTAGTCAAATCTGCTGCATAAGACCTCTTTAAAGTATTACAATTCAAAGATATCAGTTTGAAGACTAAGGTGAACCTGATCCAAGCCAAGGTGTTTTCTATTGCCTCATATGCATATGAAATTTAGATAATGAATAAGGCAGACCATAGAAGAATCAATGTAATTGAATTGCTGTGTTGCTGGAAAACATTGAAAGTATAATGAACTGCCTTAAGAAGAAACAAATCTGTGGCAGAAGTGTAGCCAGAATGCTCATTAGAAGCAAGTATGGTGAGACTTCATCTCTCATACTTCGGATATGTTCTGTAGAGGGTAGAGGGCTCAGTCCCTGGAGAAAGAGATCATGTTTGGTAAAGTGGAGGGCCAGTGTGAAAAAGGAAGACCTAAAATGAGATGGATTGACACAGTGATAGTAGCAGTAATAGTAGCAATGAGCTCAAAAGTCATAATTGGAAGAATGGTACAGGACCAGACAGTGTTTTGTTCTGTTGAAAATAAGACCACTATGATTCAGAACTGATTTGTGGTTATGAAACAGGCAGCAAACCACAAGGTCAGCAGTTCAAAACTACCAGCTGTTCCATGGGAGAAAGATGAGTCTTTCTGATCCCGTAAAGGTTTACAGCCTTAGAAACCCTATGCAGGGTCTCTGTGAGTTGAAACCAACTCCATGGCACATAACAACAACAACAACAGCATAAGCACTAGACTGTTAATGAACAAGGTTGTCAGCACAAACTGATCAGTCATTCCATAGGGAACGATAGGATTTTCTGCTATCATAAAGATTTACAGCCTCAGAAACCCAATAAATAGTCATCGCTGTTGTTATTAAGTTCCTTTAAGTCAGCTCTGACTTAGAGTGACCCTCTATATGGTTTTCAAGGTTGTAAACCTTTTCAATTTCAGAAAGCCTCATGTTTCTTCTTTGGAGCATCTGGTGGTTCTCAGATCAGTGCTTATCTTACGGAGCCACATTGCTTCCAAAAGGATCATTAAAATTGTAATTGACACCAATGAAAAAGTATTGGGTAATATGGATTATTGGACCATATATATGTGTGCATTCTAGTACCCACTAAGATTTCCTTTAAAAGGTCAGCAGACCACCCAGAGCTGCTATGAGAGAGACTACATGTGGTTCATCAGTTCCCTATTATCCTGAGAAAGGTTCTGCAAATCTTTTGGCATCAAACAATCCTCCTATAGCTCACTGTACTCAGCTGAGTTCAATTATTCAGTGCTATGGCCACACAGAACTCAAACTCCATAGTCACAGTTGCAGTATTTATTAGGGAAGTCCTCAATGTCATCTTCAGTTGGCTTTAGTGTTTGGTGAGTAAGTTTGAATAATAGTTGTATTAACTGATCTTCTTTTTTGGCATATAGATATCATCCTATCATAGACACAATTGTACTTCAAAATAGATCTTGAAATGTTCATTTTGATTAAATTTATGATGTCATTTTTCAGCATGAGGTTTTGAGCCCCTCAGCATCCCTAAAAGAGCTTTACAACTTTGCTGGGCAGCAAGAGGTCTGCCTGTGCACATACCTGAAGAGACGCTGTCTGGAATGGAACAACTGTGGCCTGAACATGACTGACTCTTAAAGGAATCTGTTAAGTTCCTTAATAAAGCCTAGAGGCAGACTGTGGAACAGGCCATAAATTGTTCACATGAAAATTCAGGCTAAAACTGAAGAAAATTAAAACAAGTCCAAAAGAACCAAAATATGATCTTGAACATATCTAATCTGAATTTAGAGACCATCTCAATATTATATTTGATGCATTAGACACTAATGACTGAAGACCAGAGAGCTATGGGATGACATCAAGCAAATCATACAGGAAGAAAGCAAGAGGTCAATAAAAAGACACACAATTTTGACCTAATTGAATATCAAAAGTTACTCTGAGATTGAATTTCCAGCATAGAGATAATAAAGTGAATGGAAAACATGAGGAAGTAAAAGAGCTGGAAGAAAATTTCTCTAAGTGCTGCTTAAGAAGATATTGTCAAGTAGTATAATGAAATGTGGAAAGACCTGAAGTTAGAAAAGTAAAAGGTAACAGTATGCTCAGCATTTCTCACGGTGAAAGAATTGAAGAAAACTTTCAAGCCTTGACTTGTAGTAATGAAGGCTTCTATTGGAAAAATAGTGAGTGATGCAGAAAGAATAAAAAAATAAAATAAAAATGGAACTTATAAGCAGAGTCGCTATACCAAAAAGAAATGGTCAGTGATTAACCACTACAAGAGATAGCATATGGTCCAGAGTCAATAATATTGAAGGATGAAGTCCAAAGTACACTGAAGAGATTGGAAACAATAGCAACAACAACAACAGCAAAACTCCTGGAATTGACCGATATAAATCGAAATCTTCCAACAAACTGATGAAGTACTGGATGGGCCCACTCAACTAATACAGGACATTTTGAAGACAGATACCTGGCCAAGCATTTGATAAGATCCAAATCAGTACCCATTCCAGAGAGACATAACCAATGGAATGCAATCATCATCAAAATATCCTTAATATCACATGCAAGTAAAATTATGCAGAAGATATACATATTTTTAAATTCACATAACAGTACATAAATAGGGAACTGCCAGATAGTCCAGCTGGATTCAGAAAAGAACATGTAACCAGAGATATCATTGCTGACATCAGATGGTTTGGTGCTGAAAGAGAATATCAGGTTTTGTTTTACTTGGGCTGTACTCACTATGCAAAGAATTTGGACAGTGGGAATTATGCACCTGTACCTTAGGGATACAATCAGGATGGTAGATCGGGTAGACATGCAGTGAGGAGTTCCATCAGTAACAACACAAAATACCAGACCAAGCAGGCACAGGGGATAGTGCTAGAACTCTGAACCACATATAAAGAAATGTTTAGAAGATTAGAAGGCTTACAACTAGGGAAATTTGTAGCAGAATCAAGAAATCCATTGCTTTCTAATTCAAGACGCTCAGCTATTCCTGGAGATGCCATCTTGGGAGAAACCAAGTCGGGGAAGGATCAAAACAGCCACGAATGCCTGACAGAACCGCAAGATACAGGTGTGGGATATTCTTTTTTTGGTATCTGTTCATTGGTCTCTCGCTGTCTGCACACCTCAATTCAGGTGACTAGAGGGGATGCCCAGCCCTGGAGGGTTCTACTAAGCATGCACACA
>NW_006409088.1:463322-463991 GCF_000296735.1 Chrysochloris asiatica
AGTTTTGCTAAAGGTAATCTGAAATGGCTACAATCATACATTGACAGGGAACTTCCAGAGGTTCAAGCCTGATTCAGAAGAAGCTGTGAAATGTCGGCTATCATTGCTGATGTCTGATGGATCTTAACTGAAAGCAAAGAATATCAGAAAGATGTTTACCTGTATTTTATTGACTACGCAAAGGCTTTCGATTGTGTGGATCATGACAAGCTATGGACAACATTGTGAAGTATGAGTATTTCAGAACACTCAATTGTGCTCATGAAAAATATGTACCTGGATCAAGAGGCAGTTGTTCAAAAAGAACAGGTGATCACAGAATAGTTTAAAATATAGAAAGGTGTACGACAAGGTTGTATTCTTTCACCATACTTTTTCAACCTGTATGCTGAGCAAGTCATCTGAGAAGTGGGGTTCTATGAAGAAAAACGTAGCATCAGGATTGGAGGAAGACTCATTAACAACCTGTGACATACAGATGATACAACCTTGCTTGCTGAAAGTGAAGAGAACTTAAAACACATACTGATGAAGATCAAAGAGCACATCCTTTGGTATGGATTACATCTCAATGTCAAGAAAACAAAAATCCTCAACAATGGACCAATAAACAATGTTCTTATCAATGGAGAAAAGATTGAAGTTGTCAAGGACTTCATTCTTCTTGGA
>NW_006409088.1:465141-466743 GCF_000296735.1 Chrysochloris asiatica
TAAGGTTTCAGAGGCATTAAATTTGCAGGAGTAGAAAACCTCATCTTTCTTCTTGGAGCAGCGGATGGTCTCAAACTACCAACCTTGTGGTTTGTAGTCCAACGTTTATGATATAGAGACATTGCACTCCCTGTTAGGACATAGGGCATAACAAAATGCAAATAAAGACAAACTGTTTGAAAGTAAGAATAAGGATGAAGGAGAACACCCAATCTAAATCTGTTCTAAATTATTTTGTTTGGGGTTTAAAAATAAATTTTTCACTGTGAGTGATATAAAGGAACAGTGCTCTAAGGAGGCAGGAATATTCTTGAAACAATCAGATTTCCAAATATTTTGCACCATATCATGCCGTTGAGTTGGGCTGACTCAAAACTTTCAAGCATTAAGACCTACTAGGGTAGTTTGACAGGGACCTGGCTAGCACCTAGTTGTGAGATGACATGCATGATTCTAAGCTGGCTGGTTATTTCCATAGACATTAAAAAATTCTGAACAGGACCATAGGAGTTGAAAACACTAACTTTTGCATCATCACTACCCAAAGATATAATCAATTTGATTCCCGTGTATTTGATCTGGTGAGATCTACTTGTCTGCTGTTGTTGGATGACATTGAGTCGGTGCCGAGTTAGCAACTAACATATTCACAATAAAACTGTGGTTTCAGCTTCCTTTCTCAAAAGATATTAAGAGGTCCCAAATAATACTCTTTCAGTTGTTACTGATGTGTCGAATGACTTTGAGCTAAGTTTTTAATCTTTATTTTCCTGCTCTAGTTTCTTCAATTTATTAATTTAGACAAGATAATGTTGTGTGGGTTAATTAGTTAGTGTTCCTAAAACACTGAACATTATTAAATGTAGTCAGAAGGTCTAATTACTCAGATTGATAAAAGGACTAGCTTTAGCCTAAAGGAAAATATGTTTTTGATAAGAGTAGCAAGAGTCTTTACCTTCTTAATTTTGTAGAAATGTCTTTGTTAGGAAAGATGTCTGCCCTGATACTGATAGGTTGATCAAATTTTACTGTCTCATGAACATTAAAATCAGCCTCTTGGATATTTTGTTAATGTTCCCCATATAATTTGATGTAATTAATTCCATGATAGTAGACAAAGTGATGTAGCAACTAGTATTAGTTCTAGGGTCAAAAGAAATAATTACAGTGCACTTTAATTGTGTGACCTTCTGCTAATGACTTGCATGCCTTGAGACTTACATTTTAATATCTGATATATGCATACTCATTTCTCATTCATGATAATTGTAAAGCTTCAGTGAAATGATGCTATTTTAGAGGGTTTTTTTTTTTTATCATAAATATGTGTTAGTTTACATTGGTGAACATTATCTTTACACTCATCCTTTCATACTTTATTTCAGTGCAATGATCACAATCCCCTGCATGTATCATCAAACTCCCAAAGTGTACACCCCACACTTCTGCTCCCAGCCACCAGCACACAGCCCCTCTACCTCCCTGAGTCCAGAGACCCCAACTGCTCCTTCTGTCCCCATCATTGCCTCTGCCTCCGTCCCTAGTGTCACTGCCTCTCCAGACACAGTCTGGCGCTTCCCTTTTCACCCTTGATGGTTCCAG
>NW_006409088.1:469029-470073 GCF_000296735.1 Chrysochloris asiatica
AAAATGTTTTGTAGTCTGTGTATACCCTGTATTAGAGCTCTCACATTTTTCCCTATTTTTCACTGATGACCTTTTTAAATCTGGGATTCACATTTAGGTTTTTAATCCATGCTGAATTGGTTTTTGTATAAGGCCTGACATAATGGTCTTGGTTCAGTCTTTTGCATATCACTTTCCAATTCTGCTGGCACCATTTGTTGAAGAGACCATCTCCTCTCCATGCAATATACTTAGATATTTTGTCGAAAATCAGTTGGCTGTACGTGGAGGGATTAATTTCTGGATTCTCAATTCTGTTCCATTGATCAATGTATCTTTCATTATACCAGTACCAGGCTGTTTTGACCACTGTAGACATATATTATGTTTTTAAATCAGTGAGTGAGAGGCTTCCCACCCTTTTCTTCTTCTTAAACAGTGTTTTGCTTATCCTTGGTCTCTTTCCTTTCCATATAAAATTTGCAATTTTTTTTCCATCTTTTTGAAGAATGTCATTAGAATCTGGATTGGGACTACATTTGGGCGTATTGACATTTTCACAATGTTAAGTATTCCTATCCAGGAGCATGGTATATTCTTCCATTCTTGTAATCTCTTTTGGTTTCTTGTAGCAGTGTTCCATAGTATACTTTGTATAAGTCCTTTGCTTCTCTGGTTACACGTATTCCTATATATTTAATCTTTTGGGTGGTTATTATAAATGGTATTATTTTCCTAATGTCCTTTTCATCACTGTCATTATTGGTATAGAGGAATCCAACTGATTTTTGGATGGTGATGTTATACCCTGTCACTTTGGTTAATATTTCAATGACGTCCAGTAGCTTTTCTACTGAGTTTTTGGGGTTTTCTATATATGGGATCATATCATCTACAAATAGAGTTTTACTTCCTCTTTGCCAATTCAGATGTCCTTGATTTCCCTATCTTCCCTTATAGCTCTGGCTAAGACTTTGAGCACAATATTAAATAGGAGTGGTGACAATGAGCATCCTTGTCTGGTTCCTTTTCTCAGAGGGAAGGCTTTCAGTTTCTCTCCATTGA
>NW_006409088.1:470975-472836 GCF_000296735.1 Chrysochloris asiatica
CTTTCAAAGAACCGGCTTCTTGTCCTTTTGATTCTTTCTATAGTTTTTCTGTTTTCTATCTCACTTATTTCTGCTCTGATTTTTATAATTTCTTTTCTCTTGGTGACTGTAGGTTCCCTCTGTTCGTCTGTTTCTAGTTGCTGGAGATGTTGTGTTAATGTGTTAATTTTGATTATTTCTTCTTTTTGGATATGCACATTTATGGCAATAAATTGGTCTCTCAGGACCACTTTTACCAACGATTTTGATACGTTGTGTTTTCATTCTCGTTTGTTTCTAGGAAATTTCTGAATTCACATTTAATTTCTTCTATTATCCAGTCACACTTCAGCAGGGTGTTATTCAGTCTCCATGTATTAAACTTTATTTCCTTGGTCTTCTTCTTGTTGATTTCTAATTGTATGGCATTGTGCACTTAAAAGATGCTTCATAGAATTTTGATGTTTGTAAATTTATGTAGACTTGTTTTTTGACCTAGCCCATCGTCAATTCTAGAGAATGTTCCATGTGCACTTGAAAACAATGTATATTGTGCTGTTTTGGGTTGAATGTTCTGTACACATTTTTGAGAGCAAGTTGGTTGATTGTGCTGTTTAGTTCCTCTGTAGCTTTGTCAAGTTTCTTTCTGGTTGTTCTATCCCTTTTTGAAAGTGGCATATTAAAATCTCCCACTATAATTGTAGATTTATCTATTTCTTTCTTCAATTCTAGTAGGGTTTGCTTTATATATCTTGGTGCTCTTTCATTTGGCATAGATGCTAATTATGGTTATGGCATCTTGCTCAATTGACCCTTTAATCATGAGATAGTGTCCTTCTTTATTTCTTACAGTAATTTTTTGTCTTAAAGTTTATTTTATCATAGATTAGTATTGCCAGTCATATTTGTTTATTGTTGCAGTTAGCTTGGTGTATTTTTTACCATTCTTTAACTTTTAGTCTGTTTTTGTCTTTGTGTGTAAGGTTTGTCTCTTGCAGGCAGTATATTGAAGGGTCTTGTTTTCTTATCCATTCAGCCACTGTCTGTGTCTTCACTAGTGCACTCAATCCATTGACATCCATTATAATTATAGATACATATGGATTAACTGTTGTCATTATGTTAATTTTTGTGGGGCTGTTTGTTCCTTGTTCTGCATGCCTTCTTCTGTTGCGTTCATGATTTTTTGTGCTATTTCTTTATTTATTCTTTGTTTAACGTTTCCTTGTTATGCTTGGATCTTCATTTTCATGGTTAATTGTGAAGTATTAATTATCTTTGGAGTTACCCTGTAGTCTGTTAGGTTTATCAGCGCTTATGACAGTCTATTGTATCCTGCCATCTACTCGGCCTCCTCACCACCTGAATCTCTGTTACCATATTTTCCCCTTCTTTGACATTGTTAATATTTTGATCTTTGGTTGACTTCACAGATCCTCTGAATTCTTTGCTGTAATTTTGTTCGGTTCTCAACTCTGCTATATATTGACCAAGTTCCAGGTAGTGTTGGTATATCTGTCAGTCTCTGGTTGTTGTCTGTTCTTGCTGGTTTTCATTCCTAAAAACTCCCTTTAGGATGTTTTGAAATGCTGGATTGGTTTTAACAAAATCTCTTCACTTATTCTGGAATGTTTTGATTGCATCATCGTATTTGATTGACAGTTTTTCTGGATAGACAATTCTTGGTTGGCAGTTATTTTTGTTTTTTTCTTTTAGGGTTTTATATATGTCTCCCCATTGCCTTCCTGCCTGCATGGTTTCTGCTGAGCAGTCAGAGCTTAAACTGATTTGCTGGCCTTTGTAGGTGACACTTTTCTTTTCCCTGGCTGCTTTTAGTATTCTCTCCTTGTCTTTGATTTTGGAGAGCTTGATTATGATATGT
>NW_006409088.1:473973-474873 GCF_000296735.1 Chrysochloris asiatica
GTCCAACCTAGGTAAATTATGGGGCTGGTTCCCAGGGTCAAAACATCATAAAAATCATCCTGTGGGTTTCCTCTCTGTGCATTGGAAAACTATGGGTGCAATACTGGGCCCTTTTGGAGGTGTCCTCCCACACACCTGAAGTTGTCTGGCCTGTGCAGTGAGGGTGTGTTAGGGTGATGAGGAGAGATGTGTGAAAAATGAAAAGTGAAAGATGAAAAATTGATCACAACTCTCCCTTCAGATACACAGCTCTGTTGCTTCTAGCACTGGGTTGCTGCCTCTGTTTGGCTGTGGCCCCGCCCTCTGGCCTGAGGTATTCTGGCTGCCAGCCACTGCAACTGGATCAATTCATAAATCACCGTATTGTGCTTCCACAGGCAGATTTCTTTTCAATGAGTGCAGGAAACTTGTGCCCAGAATCTTCAGCAAGATCCAAAGCTACACAGTAATTCTGTGGACCACTCTTTTTCTGCTTTTTGGGGGGTTTTGTCAGAGGAAATTTCACTGTTTATGCTTTCCCCGCCTCCAAACTGGAAGTCCTTAGAGTAATTTTTGAATTGCAAATGGATAAGCATGCATCATCACTGCTGACTTGTCCTATTTTTGTTACAATCAAATATCAAGAATATTTTGTTGGGTTGCTTTGCTTATCGTGTTCCTCCCCACCCCCATCCCTTACTCTTCTGATATTTTGCTAGTGTCTACAACCACTGGTGAGGTGGAGGGTCAGAGAAAAAGAGGAAGACCCCCCAATGAGATGGATCGGCCAAGTGGCAACATCAACGCACTCAAGGTTGGCCCAGGATTGGGCAGTGTTTCTTTCTGCTGTGCATAAGGTTGCTATAAGTCGGTGCCACTCTATGGCACTGAATAACAACAACAACAACCAACACTCATGAA
>NW_006409088.1:475338-476263 GCF_000296735.1 Chrysochloris asiatica
ATGTACTCCTAGAGAACATATAATTCTGTGTTCAGAGAAGTACAACAAGAATGCTTCTTGAAAGTTTAGATGGTGATACTTCTTCTCTCATAATTCAGATGCTTTTGAATATGGACCAGTCTCTATAGAAGGATATCATTCTTGGAAAGTGGTTGATCAGAAAAAAAATAAAACAAGACCCCAACAAAATGGACAGACACAGTGGCAGAAGCAATAATCTCAAAAGGGAACAACAGAGCATGAGAAAAGTACAGATTCTGGCAGTGTTTCATATTGTTGTGTAAAGGATTGCTATGAGTCTGAACCAACTCGAAGGCAACTTACTACAACAACAATGACAAATAATAGGTAAGGAGACAGAATAGTACAGTGTGTAAAGAGAGAAAGGGCACACAGTATCAGAATAGTTATTTACATACATCAATTCCTGGTACCTGGTTCTTTGCTGATTCCTTCAATTCACCTTGGACTTCTTTCTTCAGAATCATTGGCTCTTGATTGTATGCTACCTCTTGAAATGGTTGAACATCAACTGTTTCCTCTTAGTACAGTGACACTGTGTATTCCTTCCATCTTGTTTTAATGCTTTCTGCATCATTCAATAATTTGTCCAGAGAATTCTTCAATATTGAAAGTTGAGGGTTGAATTTTTTCTTCAATTCTCCCAACTTGAGAAATGCTGAGTGTATTCTTCCCTTTTGTTTTGTTTTTCACTTCAGATCTTTGCACACATCATTTTAATATTTGACTTTGTCTTCTCGAGCTGACCTTTGAAATTTTCTGTTCAGCTTTTGTATCTCCTCAGTTCTTCCATTTGCTTTAGCATTTCTATACTGGAGAGCAATTTTCAGTGCCTCTTCTGAAATCCATTTTGATATTTTCTTTTTTTCTTGTCTTCTTAATGACTTTTTGTTTTCTTACTATA
>NW_006409088.1:476997-477551 GCF_000296735.1 Chrysochloris asiatica
GGTTGTATTCTTTCACCATTCTTATTCAAGCTATATGTTGAGCAAATAATATGAGAAGCTGAGTTCCATGAAGAAAAATGTGACATCAGGATTGGAGGAAAACTCATTAACAAGCTGCAATATGCAGATGATACAACCTTGCTTGATGAAAATGAAGATGGCTTAAAACACTTACTGATGAAGATCAAAGAGCTTTTGGTATGGATTATATTTCAATGTAAAGAAAACAAAATCCTCACCACTGGACCAATAAACAACATTATTATCAACAGAGAAAAGTTTAAAGTTTTCAAGGATTTCATTCTTCTTTGATCAACTACCAACACTCGTGGAAGTAGAAGTCAAGAAATCAAATGACGTATTTCATTAGGCAAATCTGCTGCACAAGACCTTTTTAAAGTGTTGAGGACTAAGGTATGACTGACCCAAAACCATGGTATTTTCAATAACCTCATGTGCATGCAAAAGCTGGACGATAAATAAGAAAAACTGCAGGAGTCCAGCTCTCACAGGGTTGCTGGACATGAGAGGAGACGCTGAATCAGTGAAAATGA
>NW_006409089.1:0-615 GCF_000296735.1 Chrysochloris asiatica
TTACTGCTAAATGACCTAAAATGCACAAGACAAAATGCTCTCATAAGGAAGGATGATCTGGCCCCTCAGTTCAGTGGCTTGAAGTTGAGCAACCACAGTGTCCTGGCAGGAGAGGCCATTGAAGGAATTGTTTGTGTAGGAGTACCAGCAGAGGACTGAACCAGAACTTGGGGATTCTCTCAGGGAGAGCGACCACTGCCTGGTGGTCTGACCCCAAGTTGGAAGCAACAAGGCACAGGAGAGGGTCTGGTTGGGGTTGACTGGTTAGCTGCTATCCAGTGGGCACTGTCTGGCCATAGTGACCCATATGTTACAGGGTAGGGTGCTGCCAGAGCGATTCCTTGACAGAAATCTTTACAGAAGCCGTCTGGCAGGGTTTTCCTTCACAATAGTCAATGAGTGGATTCAAACCCCCAACCTTTATGTTGGTCATTGAACACAATGTGGTCGGGGGTCACCTAAGATCAATCCAGTCAGTTCTGGTGAAACCAAGCACAGGCCACAGATGATCATTGGGGACCCTGAGGCAAGGATGTTTGGCCTTATTGTTTCCACCCCCAGGGGACTCCTTTCCTATGCATATCAAAGGAATAAGGAGCTCTGGTAGTGTAATGG
>NW_006409089.1:2415-6421 GCF_000296735.1 Chrysochloris asiatica
TGTACAAGACTGGGTGATGGAAATTTTCTGAACTAAGAGACACACTGTTCAAAGCCCTAAAACAAGGAGAGGCTGCAGTCCCCATCAGTTTCATTTTCTTTCGCGAATGAGACTACATTTCCCAGAATGCCGCATTGCTGGTGCTCCCACAGGATTGGTCAGAGCAACTCCAAAGGGATTATGGGTCTTCCAGCAAAAGGTAGAGTTTTGTATCATGAGTTGCCCATGGCTTGAAGAAGCTCCATTTCCACAATCTGGTGGCATTCTCCAGCTTTTATTTCTAACTAAGTGGTGGTGTCACGACCTTATAGTCGCTTTGCCCACGCCTCTCCTCGGGCCCCAGCTCTTTTCCGCTGGCAGCTGTGAAACTCTGGAGACAGGATTACAGCCACAGAGTCACCCGAGCAGCTTTGGGCAGCACAGTGTGCAGGTGTGAGCATTCGGTGGGAAGACGCGCTTGGCGCTCTTTGAAGCGGGAGTTTCTGGAGGAGAGACCCAGCAGCGGGTGACCAAGAGAGTCGGTGACCGAACGTCTTCCTAGCCGGCCATGGCAGCTCTACGATAAGCAGGCCTGGATGACAAGGACAGCGAGGATGAGCTGCCTCCAGGCTGGGAGGAGAGAACCACCAAGGACAGCTGGGTTTACTATGCCAAGTAAGGGGGCTGCAGTGGGCGCTACCAGGCCTGGACGCACCTGGAGCCACGCCCCCGCGGGCCTACTCAGCAAGGGCTGAGTGACGTGGATGGGATGGCTTCGCCAGACGGGCAGGTCGCCTCTGCAGCCCCAGTTGAGCGAGGGTCGCCAGGCGACTTCCAGTGTGCTGCCTGCTGGTCAGGAGTCAGCACTGCATGATGCCATGGGGGCAAATGGGCTAATCCTCCTCAACTCTGAACCCCAAATATCTGAGCCCATCCCGTCTCATAGCAACCCGCTGTAGGGTTTCCGAGACCCTAAATCATTATGGCCCCAGTTGGTGGGTTTGAACCCCCAACTTTGCAGTTAGAAGTCCAACTTCTACTATAGTACAGAACATAAACCGACATGAAGATGCCCAGGATCTGGAGTGGGAGCCTGGGAATATGTCCCAGTTTAGTTTCTTGATCTTTTCCCGGAAACATCCTGGAGACATGCACAGATCCCTCCGAACCTGAGCCCCATCTGTTGCCGCATGGCCTTGTGTAATAGAACTCTTAGTCTCAGCACTGTGCAGAAAGCACTGTTAACAGAAGTTCTCATAAATACTACTAATAAAAACGAAAAAGTCCGTCTTTGGATGGCGGCTGTTTATACTGTACATGTGGCCAAACTCTGAGGATCAAACTATAGCCACCTAGCAAACATAGCAAACTGTCCCTCATCTGATTATTCAGTTATGCTTGTTAGTAATTCCATACATGAGCCCTGGATATCCACAGATAAATGTAAAAACCTTCCATTAAAGCCAAGACTGTAAATTCCAAAAAGGCAAAGTTTCCCCCGCCCCAAAGGGAAAAAAAAAAGCTAAAGAGGATAGAGAGAAACACTGTTAACTGATGGTATATGGAGGGAATTATAATCAATGTAATAAAACAAGGTATATGAATGTTTGAATGTGAAACTGATGATGTGCCCTGTAAACTTTCACTCAATCCACAATAAAAACCTTAAAAACAAACAAACAAAAACGAAGAAGTGCCCCAGACCTATGATCATTGCTCTCTGTCTCGGCAAGTAAGGAATGTCTTAAATTTGAATTTTGGTCATCCACAGTGATGACCTCTAAAACTGAAGGTCCTCTCCAGATCTCCTATCCAGTGGCTCCTTTGATCCATTCTAATCCTAGGTTCTCAGTCCTCTTGATTGCTCCTCACCTGCAAGCGTCATTGGTCATACCTTCCATTCTTAAGTCTGACAGAGTCACTGGTTCTCCTGAGGGTTGAGAAATTTTGATAGTGGGCCCTTGTGAAGACTGCCTTTCTAGTCATTTCCTTTCACAAACATGTCTCCTGCCCACTGCAGGCCAGGGCTGTTGGACAGACGCTGTAGCTCTGGGTGAGACCTCTGGGACCTTGTGGGAGCCCCTCTCCGAGCCTCACTCCTTTCCGCTAACTGTGAAGCATTGGTAAGCCCCACAAGCACCCACCTTGCATGGGACCCCCTCCAGCCTGTGTGTCCCAAGCAGAAGCAGCCATTCCTGACTCCGGGGGCTTATCAATGAAGGGGGCCGCTGGGATATCCCCACCCACTGAGGGCAGACCTGCAGCCAGAGAGCTGGCCAGCCCTTTCTTGGCTCCCTGCAGCCCCCTCCAGTGGCCCTCTGTGGAAGATGAGGTGGGGAGTACCAAGGCCCTCTATCCTTTCCACCCTCCCTTTTCTTCTCAGCGTAGGTCTTTTGGCCGCCACAGGAGGGCTGTTGTTGTTATGTGTCATCGTGTAAGAACCGACTCATAGCGACCCTTTGCACAACAGAATGAAACTTGGCTGGTCCTGTACCATCTTCAACATCATTGGGACGCTTAAGCCCATTGTTCAGTGGTCTTTCTTTTTCGCTGACCTGCCACTTCACTGAGCATGTTGTCTTTCTCTAGGTACTGGTCCCTCCTGATAATAGGTCTGAAGTAGGAGAGACCAAGTCTGGCCATTCTGGCTTGAAAGGAGCTCTGTGGTTAAACTTTTTCCAACACAGATCTGTTTTTTGTTCTTATATCCCATAATACAAATACATCAGTTCTTCTATGGCCTTGTAACCTAGACATCCCTGTCAGGAGCTCTTCCCCACTGAGAGCTCCGGTGTGCCTGCTCATTTAAAGAAACTTCTTCGGAAACAAAAGTCTTGGAAGGGCATGCCTGAAAGTGAAGTTCATATAATAGAATAAAAATGTCATTTGAATTCCGTGTGGTTTACATTAAGTCATTATTAATGATTTCTGTAGATAACAAAAAGTTGATTGAAAGAAAAACTTTAAAGAAGGCTTCTAATTAAGGAAGAGTGGCACTTTGGGGGAGGAGGTAGTCATTTACTCTTTGTTAAACAGTCATTTTTGGTGACAATGAAAAAGAACACTTTATAATTTTTACCTGTATGGATTTTATGTGAAGAAATTATGTCTTTATGAAAGGCCCAGTTCTAAGGTCTTCAGACGTGTGAGCTTCTGCACTGTGCTCTAGAAGCCCAGGAGGTATTACCACAGAGTCCTGGTGATGCAGTGGTGCAGGAAGGTCAGCAGTTCTAACCCCCCAGTCTCCAGAGGCTCCACGGGAGACAAAACCTGGGGATTTGCCCCTTCCAAAGATGACGGCATAGGAACTCTTGGGGAGCAGTGCTGTCAAACAGAGTCACAATGAGAGGGCACCTACCAACAACAGGTGTGAATCCGGTGTACTGAGGAGGAAACTGAGGCATAGGGAGGGCGGACAGCTGGGAAGCAGAAGGGCTGAGCTCTTCAGTCCTCAATCAGCACGTTACCCTCTACACTTCAGTGAAGCCCAGCTTTTTCCCTGGGCTGGCTGTGCCCCTAAAGACGGATTTGGAAGTCTTTCCCTGGTTATCTGCTTCTTTGAGGAGGTTGGGGTTAGGCATGCCTGTACCCTCTTGTCCCTGTGCAGGAGAGCAGGTATTTTAAAGATGCGGCTCTGTCAGATATGCATTGAACTGCTAACTGCAAGGTCAGCACTTCAAGTCTACCAGCTGCTCCTTGGAAACACTACACAGGGTCCCTCTAAGTCGGAATTGGCCCCATGGCACTTAACGGCAGACTGGGAAGGGTGGAGGGCACGGCCAGGGCCGAATCCCAGAGGCAGGAGTGACCAAGGTAGGTTGAGGACACAGGAAGTTCCTGTGGGGAAAGTTCCTGGCAGACATTGGCGGGACATGTGTGGTTCAGGCCCTGTGATGTGGGAGACCACTGGTCTCCTCCAACCCCAACCAGAGGCCTGTGTGGGAATCCCATGTGGATGGGAGACTCTTGGGAGATCGAGACCTCTCCTGCCCTCTCCTAAACCCCTTTCCTCTTGGTCTCCCCTTCT
>NW_006409089.1:7679-9320 GCF_000296735.1 Chrysochloris asiatica
TTTGAGTTCATTCTTGCAGCCACTGGGTCCCTGAAAAAGAGTCGTCTTCCTTCTCATTGACCCTGTACCAAGCATGATGTCCTTCTCCAGGGACTGGTCCTGACTGAGAACATGCCCAGCATATTTCAGATGCAGTTTTGCCATCATAGATTCAAAGAAGTATTCTGACTGTACTTCTTCCAAGACAGATTTGTCAGCTTTTCTGGCAGTCCGTGGTGTCTTCAGTAGTCTCCACCAACACCATAATTCACATGCATTGATTCTTCTTCTTGTTATGTGCTGTCGAGTCAGTTCTGACTCACAGAGACCCTTCATATGGTTTCTGAGGAGTGGCTGGTGACTTTGAACTGCAAACCTTGTGGTTCAAACTGACCTTGTGGTTCTGTGTATGTCTGTATTCATTGTCCTGCTTTCACATGCATGTGAGGCTTGGGTTAAATACACCTCTGTCTTCAAAGTAACCTCTTTGCTTTTAAAAAGATCTTTGGCAATATATTTGCCCAATGGAGTGTGTTGTTTTGGTTCTTGAGTCCAGGTTCCCTAAAGTGTTGGTATTGTGTGCCGTGGAGTCGGTTCCGACTCACTGCAACCCTGTACAGGGTTTCCAAGGCTGTAAATCTTTACAGGAGCAGAAAGCCTCATCTTTCTCCCACGGAACAACTGGTAGTTTCAAACTGCTGACCCTGAGGTTCACAGCCCGATTCGTAATCACTACGCTACCAGAACTCCTTGAGTGTCGACCCATGTAAATTGAAATCCTTGACAGCCTTAGTCTTTTCTCCCTGTGTCATGATATTATACAAAGGTCCAATAGTGAGGACTTTTATTTTTTATATGTTGAGGTATAATCGAGACTGGAGGCTGGAGTCTTTGAGCTTAATCAAGTGCCCCAAGCAAACACCTCTTTGCTTTTATCAAGCAAGGTGGTGTCCTCTGCATATCACAGATTGTCAACGAGCCTTCCTCCAACCCTGATGTCCTTTGTAATATGGCTTCTCAGGTTACCCGCCCATCATACAGACTGAATAAGTTTGGGGCAGGCTACAACCCTGACCCAGGTTTCCTGATTTTAAACCAGACAGTGTCTTGCTCTGTTCAGATAACTGCCTCTTGATCTCTGTGCAGACTATGCGTGAGCAATGCTACGTTTTCTGGAATTCTGTTCTTTGTACTGTTACCAAAGTAGAAGTATAACTGTAGCTAATTATTGTTTTGTGGTTTGTTTTATTAAACAGTCACACTGAGGAGAAAACTCAGTGGGAACATCCGAAAACTGGAAAAAGAAAACGAGTTGCAGGTTTGTATGTTCCTTTCATCACAGCACACAGCAGCTCGTTCTTAAAGCATTAACTAGGCAGGAAGTGATTGTCTGTGCCATTGTGGGACAGCTCTCTGTGGAGACCGTAAAGGAATGGACTCCTGTTTGGTGGGGCTTATAGGATTCGGCAGAAGGTGGTGATGAGATGTTGAGCTGGAATGAGTAGGATTTTTTACTGGATTTTGAAAAAGTATTAAAATGATCAGGGTCGTCGATTCCTGCCTGGTATATTAGGTTTTCAGATAGTCCGTCTCTAAAAGTGTTCTTGGTTCCTATCATGGAATTAAAGATGTCAGTATTTTATGGGGTTCCATAAAGATCTC
>NW_006409089.1:9550-12559 GCF_000296735.1 Chrysochloris asiatica
TCCTCCAGGGTCAGTTCCCACTACTGGAGCATCAGAAGGGTTCCCAGGAGAAGCAGGAGCTGGGTGGATGCTTTGAAGACCAAGTAAGCAGCCTAGATGTGTGGTCCAGTTGGGGGCACCCGTTGATCACATGACCTCAGAGTGTCACAGTTCTTGGTCTGGTGGGAGAGGCTATCCAGGGCTCTCCCTCACACCTGGTAGGCCAGAGGTGGGGGTTTCCATTGTCTCTGCCATAGGCCAGAGGTGGGGGTTTCCATTGTCTCTGCCACACCTCGACTTGTCACTCTGTGCTGCCTTTCAGACTTGCAGTACGGATGGGAACAAGAAACTAATGAGAACGGATAAGTGTTTTCTTGTTGAGGAAGTGTCTCTGTAGAAACTCTCATTGATCCTCTTGCTTTTCCTTGTGATTTTAAAAATGATAGCAGTAATACACTCACCAATGGAACTGGGAAGCTGCGGAAAGTGTGGCTGCAGAGCTACTGCCACATTTGTGTGAATTTGAAAATGTCTTCTTAACAAGTCTTTTCTGAGCTCTGAAGCTAAAAGACAATGGTTCTTGCCTATATCACAGTGGATTTTACAGATAATGGTAAAGAAAAGGCTTGATGCCTGTCTTTCCAGACAGGAAGACTGGAGGTTAGAAGATCCACTACAGGGGCCCAGTCCCCAAAAAGGGTTAAGAATAAGCCTTCTGGTACCCGTGCAACGGGGTTTCCCGTTTAATCAGGGAGGTTGCCCCACAGTTCGGTGTGTCTGTGTCAAATGCTTCCTCCTTTCCTCTGCAGCCACATCAATAAAAAAACAACGTATTTGGACCCATGCCTGGTGTTTAAGGTGGATGATAATCCGACCAAGCCAACCACGCGGCAGAGATAGAATGGCACCACCACCTCCATGGAAATTCACCAGGGCCGAGACTTCACTGGCAAGGTGGTCATCATCACTGGAGCCAACTTGGGAAGCGGGAGGCTTTTGTCGTCATTTCACTGTGAGAGAGGGCGTGGTGTCCGTGGACCCCACGTAGGGCTCATTCAGTGAGTCTCTAATATCTAGTCCTTGTCAGCTTCTGTTTCATTGGAAATCACGACCTCCTTTTCAAGTCCTGGTGTTAGCCTGGAAGGCGGTACAGGGGCCCCCCTTGAGCTCCCTGAAAGTGGGATGCTCAGCACAAGGTGGGGGCTATTTTGGTATTCAGGGAGTAGAGAGAGCAGGCTCAGCCTGAGATTTTGACTTGGTCTGTGAGGTGTGCAGATCTATTACCATTACCTGGATTACCCAAACCCACATTGATTGGTAATGGACCAAAGTCATATCTTGACTTTGGTTTTCATTGGTTCCTGAGAATGTCATTTTCCTGAGTGAGAAGGATCTTGTTTCTGTATACAATTTGAGAATTCATTAGTCCTTGCCATCACCTCTAAGAGAACCCTCTCACTTGCTGGCGTTTTGTCGCAGTGATGACTGTGAGGTAGATGACTTGAAGGGTTTCCTTCCTCCAGCAGGTCCCGTGGCGTCCAGCCCTGTAAAGAGGCTGAGACAAAGTGGCGGCATCACAACTCTGCTCTGACCTTGTTTGGACCCATTGACATCAATCTATCAGTTGCTTAGCTTAAAGCCAACTGCTTTTAGTTAGGGTATGCATCTTTAGAGTGACTTAGGTATACACATGACACTGCATGGAACGATCTTCTGTCCAGGGCCCCTGGTGGTGCTGTGTGTGAGGCATTGGGCTGCTAATTATAAGGTGGGCAGTACAAATCCACCACTTGGCTCTAATTGAGAAAGACAAGGCTGTCTGCCTCCATAAAGATTCATGGTCTTGGAAACCCTATGGAGTAGTTCTCCTGTGTCCTGTGGGTTTGTAGATGATTCGGAAGTGGCTCGACACCAATGGGCATGGTCTTTTGTCCAGCCCTCCATCTGTGTGCATTCCCTGAGTTCCCTGTGCCGTGTCCTCACCCCTTCCTGCATCCTCTCCCTCTCCTTGCCCTGCCTGCCTTCACTTTGAATGGCCCTTTCTTCAGTTCTTCAAAAACATTCCCTGTCTCGTCAGGGAGGCACCGAAGACAGCAGGCTTCTCTGAAGGCCTGCTCATTGTGCAGTGCAGGGTTAAATTCAACATGCTGCAGTCCCAGAGCACAGCTTTTGACTGCACTTGTGTGTCAGAATAAAGAAGCAAAGGGTTTTGTTTTGTTTTTTAAAAACAGATTTAATTCAAATCAACTTTCAGTCTGCATCCTGAACTCAATATGTAGAATCCAGTCACCTGAACCTTTCAATTGGGAGAAATTCTTTGTAGTTATTGTTGATGTCAGAACTCCTGGTGGTTTATACAAAGAATGGTCAGTTCCTCAGTCATTTAAGAAACCATTATTATATAGTATAATCTGTCTAGTTTGTTGACTTCCTGGGTGTCTCTGTAGGATCAGCACGGGACTGCGAACCACAAGGTCAGCGGTTCGAATCCACCTGCTGCTTCTTGGTGCAGGGTCACTATGAGTCAGAGTGGACTTGATGGCACTTAACAACAACAACAACAACAACAGCTGTTATGGTGAAAGTGTCGATGGACAATCTCGTGCATCTGTGAAATCTGTAGTTTTGGAGCTTTCTCTTCTCTTGGAAGCACACCTCGCTGAAACCAAACCCATCAGTGTCCAGTTTTTGAGCATGCCATGTCAGTATCTCCGGTGGTGCCAAGCCCAGTTTGCAGATCTGTTATTGGCAAAGTTTCTGTTTTGTTTAAATTCTTGGGTTTTCCAATGGTAAGAATCTCTTGGTTGTGGAAGGGAAGAATGAGCTGGCAGAAAGGTGCACACTTGTGGATTTGACTAGCACATTGATTGCCTCATTGGAAGTGACCTCGGAGCCGATTTGCTGACTTCTGTCTGCCCCTGGTTTTAGGTGATACAGGGCTGTATTTGGAATTGTTGATGTTTGATATTACTGAGGCAGTTGGAGGGAAAAGTCCTTAATTTAACTCACAAAGGTCTAGGTGATTCTGGA
>NW_006409089.1:12659-14800 GCF_000296735.1 Chrysochloris asiatica
TTTCTGAGGAGCAGCTGGTGAGCTTGAACTGATGACCTTGCAGTTCAAATGGCTTTGATTCCTTTAGGTGATAGTAAAATCAGGAAGGGAAAACGTTTAATACAATGGAGTACTTTCTAGAGTTTGTTGTTGTTGTCGTGTGCCATCAAGTCCCTCTGCTGCCCTCACAGTGGTTGCTACGTTTGAGTTCATTCTTGCAGCCACTGGGTCCCTGAAAAAGAGTCGTCTTCCTTCTCACTGACCCTGTACCAAGCATGATGTCCTTCTCCAGGGACTGGTCCTGACTGAGAACATGCCCAGCATATTTCAGATCCAGTTTTGCCATCCTAGATTCAAAGGAATATTCTGACTGTACTTCTTCCAAGACAGATTTGTCAGCTCTTCTGGCAGTCTGTGGCATCTTCAGTAGTCTCCACCAACACCGTAATTCACATGCATTGATTCTTCTTGTTGTTATGTGCTGTAGAGTCGGTTCCGACTCACAGAGACCCTTCATATGGTTTCTGAGGAGTGGCTGGTGAATTTGAACTGCAGACCTTGTGGTTCAAACTGACCTTGTGGTCCTGTGCATGCCTGTATTCATTGTCCTGCTTTCACATGCATGTGAGTCTTGGGTTAAATACACCTCTGTCTTCAAAGTAACCTCTTTGCTTTTAACAAGATCTTTGGCAATATATTTGCCCAATGGAGTGTGTTGTTTTGGTTCTTGAGTCCAGGTTCCCTAAAGTGTTGGTATTGTGTGCCGTGGAGTCGGTTCCGACTCACTGCAACCCTGTACGGGGTTTCCAAGGCTGTAAATCTTTACAGGAGCAGAAAGCCTCATCTTTCTCCCACGGGACAACTGGTAGTTTCAAACTGCTGACCCTGAGGTTCACAGCCCGATTCGTAATCACTACGCTACCAGAACTCTTTGAGTGTTGACCCATGTAAATTGAAATCCTTGACAGCCTTCGTCTTTTCTCCCTGTGTCATGATATTATACAAAGGTCCAATAGTGAGGACTTTTATTTTTTATATGTTGAGGTATAATCGAGACTGAAGGCTGGAGTCTTTGAGCTTAATCAAGTGCCCCAAGCAAACACCTCTTTGCTTTTATCAAGCAAGGTGGTGTCCTCTGCATATCACAGATTGTCAACGAGCCTTCCTCCAACCCTGATGTCCTTTGTAATATGGCTTCTCAGGTTACCTGCCCATCATACAGACTGAATACGTTTGGGGCAGGCTACAACCCTGACCCAGGCTTCCTGATTTTAAACCAGGCAGTGTCTTGCTCTGTTCAGATAACTGCCTCTTGATCTCTGTGCAGATTATGCGTGAGCAATGCTACGTGTTCTGGAATTCTGTTCTTTGTACTGTTACCAAAGTAGAAGTATAACTGTAGCTAATTATTGTTTTGTGGTTTGTTTTATTAAACAGTCACACTGAGGAGAAGACTCAGTGGGAACATCCAAAAACTGGAAAAAAAAAACGAATTGCAGGTTTGTATGTTCCTTTCATCACAGCACACAGCAGCTTGTTCTTAAAGCATTAACTAGGCAGGAAGCGATTCTCTGTGCCATTGTGGGACAGCTCTCTGTGGAGACCATAAAGGAATGGACTACTCTTTGGAGGGGCTTATAGGATTCGGCAGAAGGTGGTGATGAGATGTTGAGCTGGAATGAGTAGGATTTCTTACTGGATTTTGAAAAAGTATTAAAATGATCAGGGTCCTCGATTCCTGCCTGGTATATTAGATTTTCAGATAGTCCGTCTCTAAAAGTGTTCTTGGTTCCTATCATGGAATTAAAGATGTCAGTATTTTATGGGGTTCCATAAAGATCTCATGCCCTCTGGTGGCTTTTATTTGCAAGTGGGAAATGCATGGAACACAAAGCATGCAAGTCCCTGATCTTAGGGACCCCAGGGTCTACTGGAGAGACAGGAATCTGTTGACTAACGTTGCCACTCTTAGAGATGTCACGAGTCAGCATAGGATGAGGTGCTGTGTGTCTGCGTTCCTGATAGCCCCCTTCTATGAGCTCCTCCAGGGTCAGTTCCCACAACTGGGGCATCCAGAAGGGTTCCCAGGAGAAGCAGGAGCTGGGTGCATGCTTTGAAGACCAAGTAAGCAGCCTAGATGTGTGGTCCAGTTGGGGGCACCC
>NW_006409089.1:15013-20720 GCF_000296735.1 Chrysochloris asiatica
TGATGAGAACGGACAAGTGTTTTTTTGTCGAGTAAGTGTCTCTGTAGAAACTCTCACTGATCCTCTTGCTTTTCCTTGTGATTTTAAAAATGATAGCAGTAACACGCTCACCAATGGAACTGGGAAGCTGTGGAAAGAGTGGCTGCAGAGCTTCTGCCACATTTGTGTGAATTTGAAAATGTCTTCTTAACAAGTCTTTTCTGAGCTCTGAAGCTACAACACAATGGTTCTTGCCTAGATCACAGTGGATTTTACAGATAACGGTAAAGAAAAGGCTTTGATGACTATCTTTCCAGACAGGAAGACTGGAGGTTAGAAGATCCACTACAGGGGCTCAGTCCCCAACAAGGGTTAAGAATAAGCCTTCTGGTAACCATGCAAGGGGGTTTCCCGGTTAACCAGGGAGGTAGCCCCACAGTTCGGGGTGTCTGTGTCAAATGCTTCCTCGTTTCCTCTGCAGCCACATCAATAAAAGAACAAATTATTTGGACCCATGCCTGGTGTTTAAGGTGGATGATAATCCAACCAAGCTAACCACGCGGCAGAGATAGAATGGCAGCACCACCTCCATGGAAATTCTCCAGGGCCGAGACTTCACTGGCAAGGTGGTCGTCATCACTGGAGCCAACTTGGGAAGTGGGAGGCTTTTGTCGTCATTTCACTGTGAGAGAGGGCGTGGTGTCCGTGGACCCCATGTAGGGCTCATTCAGTGAGACTCTAATATCTAGCCCTTGTCAGCTTCTGTTTCACTTGAAATCACGACCTCCTTTTCAAGTCCTGGTGTTAGCCTGGAAGGCGGTACAGGAGCCACCCTT
This sequence comes from Chrysochloris asiatica, assembly GCF_000296735.1. Taxonomy (NCBI): domain Eukaryota; kingdom Metazoa; phylum Chordata; class Mammalia; order Afrosoricida; family Chrysochloridae; genus Chrysochloris; species Chrysochloris asiatica. The sequence goes on from NW_006409089.1 coordinate 15,829, forward strand.
GAGCTCCCTGAAAGTGGGATGTTCAGCACAAGGTGGGGGCTAATTTGATATTCAGGGAGTAGAGAGAGCAGGCTCAGCCTGAGGTTTTGACCTGGTCTGTGAGGTGTGCAGATCTATTACAATTACCTGAATTATTCAAACCCACATTGATTGGTAATGGACCAAAGTCATATCCTGACTTTGGTTTTCATTGGTTCCTGAGAATGTCATTTTCCTGAGTGAGAAGGATCTTGTTTCTGTATATAATTGGAGAATTCATTAGTCCTTGCCATCACCTCTAAGAGAACCCTCTCACTTGCTGGGGTTTTGTCGCAGTGACAACTGTGAGGTAGATGACTCAAAATGTTTCCTTCCTCTAGAAGGTCCCGTGGCTTCCAGCCCTGGTAAAGAGGCTGAGACAAAGAGGCGGCACCACAACTCTGCTCTGACCTTGTTTGGACCCATTGACATCAGTCTATCAGTTGCTTAGCTTAGAACCAACTGCTTTTAGTTAGGGTATGCATCTTTAGAGTGACTTAGGTATAAACATGACACTACATGGAACAATCTTCTGTCCAGGGCCCCTGGTGGTGCTGTGTGTGAGGCGTTGGGCTGCTAATTATAAGGGGGGCAGTACAAACCCAACACTTGGCTCTGATTGAGAAAGACGAGGCTGTCTGCCTCCGTAAAGTTTCATGGTCTTGGAAACCCTGTGGAGTACTTCTCCTGTGTCCTGTGGGGTTTGTAGATGAGTCGGAAGTGGCTCGACACCAGTGGGCATGGTCTTCTGTCCAGCCCTCCATCTGTGTGCATTCCCTGAGTTCCCTGTGCCGTGTCCTCACCCCTTCCTGCATCCTCTCCCTCTCCTTGCCCTGCCTGACTTCACTTTGAATGGCTCTTTCTTCAGTTCTTCAGAAACATTCCCTGTCTCGTCAGGGAGGCACCAAAGACAGCAGGCTTCTCTGAAGGCCTGCTCATTGTGCAGTTCAGGGTCAAATTCAACATGCTGCAGTCCCAGAGCACAGCTTTTGACTGCACTTGTCTGTCAGGATAAAGAAGCAAAGGGTTTTGTTTTGTTTTTTAAAAACAGATTTAATTCAAATCAACTTTCAGTTTGCATCCTGAACTCAATATGTAGAATCCAGTCACCTGAACCTCTGCATTGGGAGAAATTCTCTGTAGTTATTACTGATGTCAGAACTCCTGGTGGTCTATACAAAGAATGGTCAGCTCCACAGTCAATTAAGAAACCATTATTATATAGTTTGTTGACTTCTTGAGTGGCTCTGTAGGATTAGCACGGGACTGCGAACCACAAGGTAAGCGGTTCAAATCCACCTGCTGCTTCTTGGTGCAGGGTTGCTATGAGTCAGAATCGACTTGATGGCCCTTAAGAACAACAACAACAGCTGTTATGGTGAAAGTGTCGATGGACAATCTCGTGCAGCTGTGAAATCTGTAGTTTTGGAGCTTTCTCTTCTCTTGGAAGCGGACCTCGCTGAAACCAAACAAATCAGTGTCCAGTTTTTGAGCGTGCCATGTTAGTATCTCCAGTGATGCCAAGCCCAGTTTGCAGATCTGTTATTGGCGAAGTTTCTGTTTTGTTTAAATTCTTGGGTTTTCCAATGGTAAGAATCTCTTGGTAGTGGAAGGGAAGAATCAACTGGCAGAAAGGTGCACACTTGTGGATTTGGCTAGGACATTCGTTGCCTCGTTGGAAGTGACCTCAGAGCCGATTTGCTGACTTCTGTCTGCCCCTGGTTTTAGGTGATACAGAGCTGTATTTGGAATTGTTGATGTTTGACATTACTGAGGCAGTTGGAGGGAAAAGTCCTTAATTTAACTCACAAAGGTCTAGGTGGTTCTGGACGATCCAGGGGAGATTCTGAAGACATATCCAAATAAAGCTCTCTGCCTTCATGGAATATCTTGTTTTTTTGCGGCCAAGGTTTGTGCTCAGATTTTCTTGTTGACAAGGCAGCTTTGTCGATCACCTAGGACCCACCAGTTGATTTTGTAAATTCAGTTTTATTGTAACTCACCAGGTCCTCTTGCTTCCAATCTGTACATGACTGCTTTGGTGACACCAGGAGGGTTCAGTAGTTGAGCAGAAACCATTTGTCCAGCCAAGCCAAATGCCTTTGCTGTCTAGTCCTTTAGAAACTTTTGCACTTGGTGATATTACCGCACTGAGAATCAGTACATGCTAGCATTCTTTAAAGAGGCCACAGAGCCAAAATCACGGCTGAGGGGTCCTACCAATACCCTGCCCCCCTTGTCTCCACTCTAGTCACCATTTTCTTAGGGAGCTGCCAGGCCTAGGATGTTGGCTCCTCAGAAACTAACTCTTCTCCCCCTGACCTTTGTTTGACCAGCTCTGTGAACCAGAACTTGCTAGACTGAAAGCTGGAGAGCACGGACCTCTCTCTGTGGCATGCGTCTCACTGTCCCGGAGGAAGCCATCTCTGCATCCAGAGCTCCCATGACCTGGAACCTGAAGTCCAGAATGGGGATCAGTAGAGGTGAGAGAAGCTTTCATTTCTGTGTGTGCCCCCTAGCACTGAATGGGGAGGGGCAGTCATCTCAGGACTCTGGATTTGGCTATTTGGTGGCCTGGACTTGGTCGCGATGGAGATGCCTTCCACACAGGGACTACTCGACACAGACCTTGCTATGAAGGCTCAGGAGGAGGACTTGTAGGCGAGGGGTTTCAGCCCACAGAGAATTCGCACACTCTCTTCTAGACTCAGCCTGGCTGTGCAGCTAATCCAGTGATGTGTGTAAAGGGGACAGTGTGTCATGCTCACCAAAGACAGGAGTCTGCTCTCCACCCAAGGGAGGGTGAGGACACACACACGTGGGAGGCCGCACCAGCCCTGCACCTGGGCTTTCATTGGTGTGGATGTTTGTTGGAATCCTTACAAATTGTGCTGATGAACTCTAGGTCAACCATCTTCAGTTGAGATTTCATCAGGCCAGCATGTGGTGGTAAGGACAGAACAACTTTCTTCTGAACATCCAGTCTTAAGCCAGTAGTGGTTAAAATGTAATTTTCAATTCCCTCTCAGAGTTTGTTGTTAATGCCACTGAGTTAGTTCTGGCTCATAGTGACCCTTATGAGTTTCTGAGGAGCAGCTAGTGGGTGGGTTAAATTGTAGACCTTGTGGTTCACAGTCCTGTGCTAATCCTACAGCACCACACCAGATGGCCTCTAAGAGTTTCATCTGGATGAAAAGGCCCTTTCAAATCTTTTGGGCTCTACCACCTGTTGTGTCTTGATATCTTGAGTGAACAGAGGACCTGTTGATGTTTTCTTCTCCTGAAGAAAGCATGCTGGCCCCTGAGGTATCTTTCAGGAAAATGTATTTCAGGGATGGCACCTACTTGGCATCACTTACAATGAAAAGTTGGTGTTTACATTCCAAAAGGCTGCTACAGGCATTCTAATAGTATTGAAATTAATCACTTTTGAGACCTGAAACATGTATCACCCCTGAATGTGTTCTGCTTGGCACAAAGTGAAAGTACCAGATCTCCATGCAGGACATCCCAGAATGTTATCATAAGATAAGGGTGAAGTTGGTGATCTGGTTTAGAAAACCCACTTGTGAAAACTTAGGGTGTTGGAATGACAGGCTTGTGGTTGACAGTGTTTCAAATGGTGAATTCTGAGCTGATGAGTCTGAGCTGAGCTGCCATAGTGGGCTCTCCTCATGAGGAGACACGTTTTCCTTCCTAGGACCCTCTACACAGCCCTCCCCAGTGTGAGGTCAATAACTTCCTTTCCACCTTCTGTGTTTTGTTTTCTTTTCCAAACCCAAGTGTTAGTGACTTCTGCCTCCCCGCCCAAACTGTGTCCTAAGCTCCTTCTCACTTCTTCCCAAAGATTCTATAAATCCAAGGCTGTGTTTATATTTAGTATTTTTCTTGGGTAAATATATCTTTTGGGGATCGTTACACTTGGGTCCCAGAAATGCCTGATTACAATTTCCTTTTTGATTACTGACAAGATCTAACCTAGTGAGATTGTGGAATTTGTCTCCTTTTTGAGAGCCTGGTGCCCCTTGGAAATTGGAAACTCTAATTTTACAGTACAAACATTTGTTGCTGCTTCTCTCTTATCCTAAAATACACCCACATATTAGAAATAAAAATTATTTTGAGAAATATTCTGTTGTGAGAAAATGTCGAGATTTTCATCACATATTGAAAAACGTCCTGGAATGACACTGTGTTCAAATAGACAATGTTTCCTTTAAGTGCCGTGGAGTTGGTTCTGATTCACAGTGACCCTGCATACGGTTTCTGAGGCTGTAAATCTTTGCTGCAGCAGAAAAGCCTCATCTTTCACCTGTGGAGCAGCTGGCGGGCTTGAACTGCCCTGTGGTTTGCAGTCCAGTACTCCTCTACCGAGCCACTGCACTCCTCCAAATTGGAAATTGGTATCTTACAATGAAAGTAAGCAAGCTGTTTCCATTGAATGATTGACTATTGAACGTGGCTGGGAGTGACAGGATGGAAGTGTTCTTTCCGGAGCTCCGTTATCTAAGGAGACCCCAGAGTCATGTGCTCTGCTGAGCCCTCATTATAGTTGGACTGGTGGTGTTAATTCCCATAGTTTCTGTTCCGACTTATACATAGAAGCTCTTTAGAGGGTTTCTGAGGAGTGGCTGGTGGGTCTGAACTTCCAACCGTGTGGATAGCAGTTCAGTGCTTATCCTACCTACAGTGCCACACTAGGACTCCATGAATTGGCAATACATGTCAAAATGATATTTTAAAACATGTTATCTAACATAACAGCTACAGAATGACATACATGGCAGCATCAACCTGAACTCAGTCGGCAAATGAAAGAGTCAAGAACAGAATAAAATGATAAGAACAGAGGTTCTGGAAGTTCAGTCTATGAT
>NW_006409089.1:24785-25688 GCF_000296735.1 Chrysochloris asiatica
CTGGTTTTATAAAACTGCTTATTTCCATATTTTTATCTGGGTATAAAATGAATGCACTGTATTATATGCTTTTATTTATATGATTGTTTTTCTCAGCACCGTGCTTTTTTTTTCTCTTTGGAGAAGGGAAGAGCCAGTTTGAAAACTCTGAGAGTTTTCCTCGCCCCATTGCAAAACGACTCCATCTAAGTAAAGGTGCTCTGTTCCTTTGTGTACAAATGTGTTCACTGTGTACCAAATAAACTATTAAAACGAATCTGCTCTCCTGGGAATTACTGTGGAGTTTATTAATATAGAGACGCTGACAGTTGAGACCCCTTTGGACACTGCTTGTTTACAGTGACACAGTCTGTCTCCTTTCTTGAACTTTCTGCCGCAGATCTGCCACGTCCAGGTAGCTATGACCCCTCCACCTTTTCCAGACTAGCGTTTGAGTGAATAGGAGTGTCTTATTGGAATGTAATCTCAAATGGAGGCTCTGGTATGATGACCAAACTGCAGATTACCAAAACATAGAGTTCTTTACCTAAGTGTGTTGTCTTACTCTGACATTCCAACTCCCTCTGTTTTCTTGCAGTGTTGATGTCATCTACAGCAGCCCAACTAGAGGAGGGACATCCAGAGTACTGTCCTAGTTAGTGAGCTGTGCATCAGACCTTGGCTGGGGTCATGCGCAGGGGCGCACCTTGGGAGTTCGCTTTCTGCGTGCTCAGTAGCTGTGCTCAGCTAGCCCCTTGTGTGTGAGAGAGAAAAGAGAGAGAAACTAGCCTGGCTCATTAGCCCACAGCAGCACACCAGGATTCTGAATCCTTCCGAGTCTCTCCCAGGCTCTCCTAGGCTCCCCGAGTCTCTCTGAGTCTGTGCGAGGGTCTCCGAGTCTCTCCAAGGCTCTTTGAGACTTTC
>NW_006409089.1:27071-28129 GCF_000296735.1 Chrysochloris asiatica
TGCTAAGTCATTGAACTGCACAGTTGGTGGTTCAAGCTCACCAACGGCTCCTAGAAAAGCCTATTTTTACAGACGGTATCAAAGAAGCTCTGATAGCATAGTGGTTAAGAACGTGGCTGGAAACCTCAAGGTCTGCCGTTCGATACTGCCAACCATTTCGTGGCAAAAAGATGAGACTTTCGCCTCTTGGCAATTTTTATAGCTTTGGAAGCCCTGTACAGGATCTCTATTGCTCGGAACCGATTCCATGCTGCATAGCAACATAAAGATATATATGGATATATATGTGTGTGTGCATAGAAAACAAGCTCTGGTAGCATAGTGGTTAAAATTGCGTTGGGAACTTTAAAGGCAGTAGTTCGAATCCACCAGTTCACTCCGTGGGAGATAGATGAGGCTTTCTCTTCCTGTAAAGATTTAAAGCCTCAGAAACCCTGTACAGGTGCTATGGGTACTACCCGACTCCACGACACACAGCAATAACTACACTGTTTTCAAGGAGCAACTGGTAATCTCGAACCACCAACCTTGCAGTTAAAATGGTTTGGAGTCTGGCTCATTAGCCCACAACAGCACACCAGGATTCCGAATGCTTCTGAGTCTCTCCCAGGATTTCTGAGTCCCTCCGAGGCTCTCCGAGTCTCTTCGAGACATTCCAGGCTGTCTGACCCTCTCCGAGTCTCTCTCTCTTCCTATCTCTCCCAATACATCTCTCACTCAATGAATCTCTGTCTCTCTCCGTATATATTTGCCATGCAGTCACTTCTGACACATAGAGATCCTGTACTGAGTATCTGAGGCTGTAAATCTTTACGGAAGCAGAAAGCCTCATGTTTTGTGCATAGAGCAGCTGGTAGTTTGAAACTGCTGACCCTCAGTGAGATTGACAGCACAATTCAGAGCCTGTATTGAGTTTCTGAGGAGCCGCTGGTCAACCTGAACCACCAATATTGTAGTTTAAACAGTTTTGCAGTCTGGCCAGTTAACCCCTCAGAGCGCCACACTACTCCGAATATATATATATATATATATTTGTTGTTGTTAAGTGCCGTCGAGTC
>NW_006409089.1:29282-33519 GCF_000296735.1 Chrysochloris asiatica
CCATTAACTGCCAGTGGCCTCATTTGTTACACTCAGCCCTAGAGGGCCTCGAACCTCTGACTAGTCTTACACGGTCTGCAACACATTCCCACATCAGGACACCAAATCTCGCTCTCACTCCAACTGTTGCTTCAACTATCGCTCCAGGTCTATTTTCCTGTCGCTCTCATACTCTTTATATATATATATATGCAATAAAGGTTTCTGACTCAAAAAGATTCTGTATAGGGATTCTGAGAGTGTACATCATTATTGAAGCAGAAAGCTTCATATTTAAAGCATGAAACAGCTGGCAGTTTCCAACTGCTGACCCTCAGTGAGGTTTTAAGTCTGATTTATAACCTCTACCACAACAGAGCTCTTTAAGTAAGACCCTGTATAGAGTTTACGAGGAGCAGCTAGTGAGCTTGAACCTCCAACTTTGCAGTTCAAACAGCTTTGCTGTCTGGCTAATTAACCCACAGTGACACACCAAGACTCTGAATATATTCATTTATAAATATAAACATGAACATGAACATATACACATACATTTGTGCTGTTGTGTGTCCTGGAGTTGGTTCTCACATAGAGATCCTATACAGTGTTTCCAAGGCTGGAAAAATCCACGGGAGCAGAAATGTGTATTTCTGCCAAGGAACAGCTCGTAGTTTCAAACCGCTGACTGTAACGTCCACAGCCGGATTCATAATCACTAAGCTAACAAAGACCATATGTATATATGTGTGTGTATATATATATGTGTGTAAGTGTACATATATATATACATACATACATACATACATACATACATACATACATTATATAGATAGATATATAGAGAGAGATCCGTAGTCTTACTGTGTGGCTGTGGTTTATTGTAGCAGTTTCCAACTGCTGACCCTCAGTAAGGTTTTAAGCCCGATTTATAACCTCTACCCCAACAGAGCTCCTTATGTAAGACCCTGTATAGGGTTTACGAGGAGCAGCTGGTGAGCTTGAACCACCAACTTTGCAGTTCAAACAGCTTTGCTGTCTGGCTAATTAACCCGACACATCAGGACTCTGAATATATTCATTTATAAATATAAACATGAACATGAACATATACACATACATATATGTTGTTGTGTGTCCTGGAGCTGGTTCTCACATAGAGATCCTATACAGTGTTTCTGAGGCTGTAAAAATCCACAGGAGCAGAAATACTCATCTTTCTGCCAAGGATCAGCTGGTAGTTTTGAACCGCTGTCCGTCCACAGCCGGATTCATAATCACTAAGCTAACAGAGACTATATATATATATATATTTGTAGTCTTACTGTGTGGCTGTGGTTTATTGTAGTAGACTGCAAATCCGATTGAACTGAACGGTTGGTAGTTCAAGTTCAACAACTGCTCTTAGAAAACACTGTATATAAAGTAGGTATATAAGGAGCTCTGGTAGGGCAGTGCATTTTTAATGAGCTCAGATAGTGTGTGGGTAAGAACCCGGCTAGGAACCTTATGGTCAGCAGTTCGAATTCACTAGCAGCTACCTAGAACCGATGAGGCTTTCTTCTCCTGTAATGATTTACAACCTTGGAAACCCAGTACAGGACCGCTATATGTCGTACATGATTCCACGGCACACAACAATAACAACAGGGAATCTGAGGAGCATCTGGGGAGCTTGAACTGAAAACCTTGCAGTTAAAATGGCTTTCAAGTCTGGCTCAATAAACCACAGTATTACACCAGGACTTCCAATCTCTCTCCATCTATTTATCTCTCGGTAATTAGATAGATAAATAGATAGATAGATAGATAGATAGATAGATAGATAGATAGATAGATAGATACATAGATAGATAGATAGATAGATAGATAGATACATACATACATACATACATACATACATACATACATAGATACATAGATAGATAGATAGATAGATACATACATAGATAGATAGATAGATAGATAGATAGATAGATAGATAGATAGATAGATAGATAGATAGATAGATAGAGATAGCTAGATATACCACTGAATAGTTCCTGACTCATAGATACCCTGTTCAGTGTTTCTGAGGGTGTCAATCTTTATGGAAGCAGAAAGCTTCATCTTTTTCAAATAGAAAAGCTGGTAGTTTTGAAGTACTGACACCCAGAGAGATTTGAAGCCTGATTCTTAACCTCTATTCTACCTGAGCTTCTTATGTAAGAACTTGTATAGGGTTTACGAGGAGCTGCTGGTGAGCTTAAGCTGCCAACTTTGCAATTCCAACAGCTTTGCAGTTTGGCGAATTAAGCCACAGCACCACACGTGGTCTATGAATATAATTATATATGAATATCTATATCTATATCTATATCTATATCTATACGTATACGTATACATATATATGCTTTTATGTGTCCTGGAGTTGGTTCTGACACAGAGAACCTATACAGGGTTTTCAAGGCTGTAAAAATTCACAGCAGTAGAAAGCCTGATATTTATGCCATTGAACCGCTGGTAGTTTCGATCCACTGACCATGACATTCACAGCCAGATACGTAATCACTACACTAACAGAGCTCCATATGTACATATGTATAGAAATATATATATATATATTCGTAGTTTTGCTGTGTGGCTGTGTTTTATTGTGCTAGACTGCAATTCGGATTGAACTGGACGGTTAGTACTTCAAGTTCACGAACTGCTCTTAGTAAACCCTATATATACAGTAGAACATAAAGTGCTCTGGTTTGGAAGTGGATTTATAAGGATCTCAGACAGTGTAGTTGTTAAGGACCTGGCTTCTAAGGTTATGGTCAGCAGTTTAAATCCACTATCCGCTACATGAGAGACAGATGAGGCTTTCTTCTCCCGTAATGATTCACAGCCTCGGAAACCCCGTACAGGGCAGCTATGGGTAGTACAAGACTCCACGGCACACAAAAATAACAACAGGTTATCTGAGGAGCAACTGGTGAGCTTGAACTGAAAATCTTGCAGTAAAAACAGCCTTGAAGTCTGGCTAAATACACCACGAGGACTACCGATCTGTCTCTGTCTATTTATCTGTCTGTATTTATATAGATAGATAGATGATAGATAGATAGATAGATAGATAGATAGATAGATAGATAGATAGATAGATAGATATGCCACTGATTTGGTTCTGAGTCATAGATTCCTTGTACAGAGTTTCTGAGGCTGTAAATCTTTAGGGAAGCAGAAAACTTCACCTTTTTCACATAGAGCAGCTGGTAGTTTTAAACTGGTGACCCCAAGGGAGATTTGAAGCCTGAATCTTAACCTCTACTCTAACAGAGCTTCTTATTTAAGACCCTATATAGGGTTTACGAGTAGCAGCAGCTGGTGAGCTGGAACTGCCAACTTTGCAATTCCAACTGCTTTACAGTTTGGCGAATTAAGCCACAGCGACCCACTAGGTCTCTGAGTACATTTATTTCTGAATATATATATATATATATATACATAGTGATATTGATATAGATATGTGTCCTGGAGTCGTGTCCGACACAGAGATCTTATACTGTGTTTTCGAGGCTGTAAAAATTCATGAGAGCAGAGAGCCTCATCTTAATGTCATGGATGACCTGGTAGTTTCAAACAGCTGACCATTAAGTTCACAGCCAGATTCATAATTACTACTCTAACAGAGGTCCATTCGTGTATGTATGTGTGTCTATATATATATATATTCATAGTCTTGCTGTGTGGCTGTGTTTTATTGTACTACACTGCAATTCCGATTGAACTGGATGGTTGGAAGTTTAAGTTGATGAACTGCTCTTAGAAAACCCTATATATACACTAGGTACATAAGGAGCTCTTGTAGTGCAGTGGATTTATAAGGAGTTCAGATACCATAGTGGTTAAGAACTGCGCACCTAAGGTCAGCAGTTCAAATCCACGTGCCAACTCTAGCTCCAGATCTATTTTCCTGTCTCTCTCATACTCTTTATATATATACATACATATATATATGCCATAAAGTCTTTTCTGACTCATAGAGACGCTGTACAGGTTTTCTGAGTGTGTACATCATTATTGAAGCAGAAAGCTTCATGTTTAACGCATTAAAAAGCTGGCAGTTTCCAACTGCTGTACCTCAGTGAGCTTTTAAGCCCGATTTATAACCTCTACCCCAACAGATCTCCTTATGTAAGACCCAGTATAGGGTTTACAAGGAGCAGAAGGTGAGCTTGATCTGCCAACATTGCAGTTCAAACATCTTTGCTGTCTGGCGAATTAACCCACA
>NW_006409089.1:33619-34609 GCF_000296735.1 Chrysochloris asiatica
ATAGAGATTCTATAGAGGGTTTCTGGGGCTTTAAAAATTTATGGGAGCAGAAAGCCTCATCTTTATGCCATGGAAGAGCTGGTAGTTTTGAACCTCTGACCATGACGTTCAAAAGATGATTCATAATCACTATGCTAACAGAGCTCCATACGAACATGTTTATATAAACATATATATAATACATATATATTCATAGTCTTGCTGTGTGGCTGTGTTTTATTTTGCTAGACTGAAAATCCAATTGAACTGGACGTTTGATAGTTCAAGTTAACCAACTGCTCTTAGAAAACCCTATATAGACATTAGGCACATAAGGAGCTCAGGAAGGACAATGGATTTCCAAGGAGCTCAGATAGCGTAGTGGTTAAGAACCTGGCTGCAACCCTTAAGGAAAGCAGTTCAAATCCTCCAGTCCCTACACCGAAGACAGATGAGGCTTCCTTCTCCTGTAATGGTTTGTATTCTTAGAAACCCAATTCATGGCCACTATGTGTCATACATGATAACACAGCACACAACAGTAACAACTGTGTATCTGAGGAACACCTGGTGAGCTTGAACTGAAAACCTTTTCGTTAAAATGGCTTTCAAGTCTTGCGCAATAACCCACAGCATTAGACCAGGATTTCCAATCTCATTCTCTCTATTTATCTCTCTGTATTTATATTGATACATAGATAGATAAGTAGGTAGGTAGATAGATAGATAGATAGATAGATAGATAGATAGATAGATAGATAGATAGGTAGATAGATAGATATGCCATAAAGTCGATTCTGACTCACAGAGGCCCTGTACAGGTTTTTTTTAAGGGTGTACATCATTATTGAAGCAGAAAGCTTCATGTTTAATGCATGAAACATCTCGTATTTTGCCGGGGTCTGACCTCGACATAGTTGTGTTGTTCTCGAGTGTTTGGTTCACGAGGAGGGGAGATCCAGTGGCGATAGGGATAGAGAAAGAATACACAGACAGACAGAAGGGGGACAA
>NW_006409089.1:35442-40756 GCF_000296735.1 Chrysochloris asiatica
ATAAATATAAAAACAAATATAAATACAAATGTAAATATGTAGCTGTGTGTCCTGGATTTTGCTATGACATAGAGATCCTATAGAGGGTTTCTAAGGCTGTAAAAATTCATGGGAGCAGAAAGCCTCATCTTTATGCCATGTAAGAGCTGGTAGTTTTGAACCGCTGACCGTGATGTTCACAAGATATTCATAATCACTATGCTAACAGAGCTCCATACGCACATATGGCTGTGTTTTATTTTGTTAGACTGCAAATCCAATTGAACTGGACGTTTGGTAGTTCAAGTTCACCAACTGCTCTTAGAAAACCCTATATAGACAGTAGGTACATAAGGAGCTATGGAAGGGCAGTGGGTTCATAAGGAGCTCAGATAGCATAGTGGTTAAGAACCTGGCTGCGACCCTTACGGTCAGCAGTTCGAATCCACCAGCTGCTACACCAGAGGCAGATGAGGCTTCCTTCTTACGTAATGATTTACAATTTCGGAAACCCAATTCAGGGCCACTATGTGTCGTATATGATTCCACGTCACACAACAGTAACAACCGTGTATCCAAGGAACAACTGGACAGCTTGAACTGTAAACCTTTTAGTTAAAATGGCTTTGAAGTCTTGCACAATAACCCACAGCATTACACCAGGATTTCCAATCTCATTCTATTTATCTCTCGGTACATAGATAGATAGATAGATAGATAGGTATGCCATAAAGTTGATTCTGACTCACAGAGACCCTGTTCGGGGTTTCTGAGGGGGTACATCATTATTGAAGCAGAAAGCTTCATGTTTAACGCATGAAACAGCTGGTAGTTTCCAACTGCTGACCCTCAGTGAGGTTTTAAGCCTGATTTGTAACCTCTACCCCAACATATCTCCTTATCTAAGACCCAGTATAGGGTTTATGAGGAGGATCTGGTGAGCTTGAACCGCCAACATTGCAGTTCAAACAGCTTTGCTGTCTGGCGAATTAACCCACAGCGAAACACAAGGACTCTGAAAATATTTATATATAAATATAAATAAGTTTAATGGGTCCTGGTTTTGGTTCTGACATAGAGATTCTATAGAGGGTTTCTGAGGCTGTAAAAATTCATGGGAGCAGAAAGCCTCATCTTTATGCCATGGAAGAGCTGGTAGTTTCAATCCGCTGACTGTGACATTCACAAGATGATTTGTAATCACTATCCTCGTGTAGTGTAGTGGTTACGAATCAGGCTGCGAGCCGCAAGGTCAGCAGTTGGAAACTAACAGTGGTTCCGAGGGAGAAAGATGAGGCATTCTGCTCCCGTAAAGATTTGCAGCCTCAGAAACCCTGTGTAGGGTCGCTATGAGTTGGAACCGACTCCACGGCACTTCACAACATGCTAACAGAGCTCCATACGAACATATGTATATAAACATGTATATATATATATGTCAGAAGCCAGCTCCGACACTCTTATTTGGGGGTCCTAGAGGCAGGTTACGAATCGGGCTGTGAACCTTAAGGTCAGCTGTTCGAAACTACCAGCTGCTCTGAGGGAGAAAGATCAGGCTTTCTACTCCCGTAAAGATTTACACCCTCGGAAACCCTGTACAGGGTCGCTATGGGTCGAAACCAACTCGACGGCACTTAACAACAACAACAGAGGCAGGTATGACGTCAGCGAAGAATGAAGCTCATAGAATCGATGTATCTTGTTAGATGGTGAATCTTCTCCTCTTACATTTTATTTACATTTTATTTCTCTTCTCACCTCTACATTTTGTTTCTCCTCTTGTTCTCTTCACATTTTATTTTTCCTCTTACCTCTACATTTTATTTCTCCTCATGCCTATTTCAGATTCTCAAGCAGCTTTTACTCTATACCATCAATCTATTAATAATTCTTTTCAAAGTAGTGGTCTAAATCATACATATTAATCATTTCAATATAGAACATCAAGAATATAAAAATCTTCCTTGTACCCCTTTACATAGTTAGACAATATCTGATTTCTGTAAGCAAACCTCATTGCTCTAAAAATGTCACGTTAACCTTAAAACACAACTCCAAATTTCAACTCCTATTTTTACCCTCACCTATTATTTTCTATAGATTCATTAATCACAACATGTACCTAGACGTTATTTGCTATGGTAACTGACAACACAATTGTTTCTCATGATTGATTAAAAAAGAAATACAAGAAGCATAAAAAAGTTTTGTAGCCAAGAAGAAACAGAACCACTTCCTTATACCAAAAATCTTCTCTATACAAAACATCTAGCATAGAGATCCTATAGAGGGTTTCTAAGGCTGTAAAAATTCATGGGAGCAGAAAGCCTCATCTTTATGCCATGGAAGAGCTGGTAGTTTCGAACCGCTGACCGTGACGTTCACAAGATGATTCTTAATCACTATGCTAACAGAGCTCCATACGCACATATGTATATAAACATATATATATTCATAGTCTTGCTGTGTGGCTGTGTTTTATTTTGCTAGACTGCAAATCCAATTGAACTGGACGTTTGATAGTTCAAGTTCACCAACTGCTCTTAGAAAACCCTATATAGACAGTAGGTACATAAGGAGCTCTGGAAGGGCAGTGGATTTATAAGGAGCTCAGATAGCATAGTGGTTAAGAACCTGGCTGCGAACCTTACGGTCAGCAGTTCGAATCCACCAGCTGCTACACCAGAGGCAGATGAGGCTTCCTTCTTACGTAATGATTTACAATTTCGGAAACCCAATTCAGGGCCACTATGTGTCGTATATGATTCCACGTCACACAACAGTAACAACCGTGTATCCGAGGAACAACTGGTGAGCTTGACCTGAAAACCTTGCAGTTAAAAGAGCTTTGAAGTATTGCTAAATAACCCACAGCATTACACCAGGATTTCCAATCTCTCTCTCTATTTATCTCACTACTGGTGAGCTTGACCTGAAAACCTTTTAGTTAAATCGGCTTTGAAGTCTTGAGCAATAACCCACAGCATTACACCAGGATTTCCAATCTCTCTCTCTATTTATCTCTCTGTATATATATATATATGCCATAAAGTCGATTCTGACTCATAGAGACCCTGTACAGGGTTTCTGAGGGGGTACATCATTATTAAAGCAGAAAGCTTCATGTTTAATGCATGAAACAGCTGGTAGTTTCCAACTGCTGACCCTCAGTGACATTTTAAGCCTGATGTGTAACCTCTACCCCAACAGATCTCCTTATGTAAGACCCAGTATTGGGTTTACGAGGAGCAACTGGTGAGCTTGAACCGCCAACATTGCAATTCAAACAGCTTTGCTGTCTGGCGAATTAACCCACAGTGACACACAAGGACTCTGAATATATTTATATATAAATATATATATTAATATCATATACATATAAATATACATACAAATATACATATAAATATGTTTTAGTGTGTCCTGGATTTAGTTCTGACATAGAGATACTATAGAGTGTTTCTGATGCCGTAAAAATTCATGGGAGCAGAAAGCTTCATCTTTATGTCATGAAGAGCTGGTAGTTTCAAACTGCTGACCATGATGTTCACAAGATAATTCGTAATCACTATGCTAACAGAGCTACATACATAGTCTTGCTGTGTGACTGTGTTTTATTTTGCTAGATGCAAATCCAATTGAACTGGACGTTTGATAGTTCAAGTTCACCAACTCCTCTTAGAAAACCCTAAATAGACAGATAGACAGTAGGTACCTAAGGAGCTCTGGAAGGAGAGTGGACTTCTAAGGAGCTAAGATAGTGTAGTGGTTTAGAACCTGGCTGTGACCCTTATGGTCAGCAGTTCGAATCCACCAGTCTCTACACCAGAGACAAATGAGACTTCCTCCTCCCGTAATGATTTACAACCTCGGAAACCCAGCACAGGGCCACTATAAGTCGTACATGATTGCACGGCACAAAACAATAACAACAGGGTATCTGAGGAGCATGTGGTGAGCTTGAACTGAAAAACTTGCAGTTAAAACAGCTTTCAAGTCTGGCACCAATAAATAAAAAATTATTCCAATTTTTTGCCCTCTATTTATTGCTCTATATTTATATAGATAGATAAATACATAGATAGATTGATAGATCGATAGATAGATAGTGATAGATAGATAGATATACCAGTGAATCATTCCTGACTCATAGATACCCTATACTGGGTTTTTGAGGATGTAAATCTTTACGGAAGCAGAAAGCTTCATCTTTTTCACATAGAACAGCTGGTAGTTTCAAACTGCTGACACCAAGGGAGATTTGAAGACTGATTCTTAACCTTTACTCTTCCAGAGCTTCTTATGTAAGACCCTGTATAGTGTTTAAGAGGAGCAGCTGCTGGTGAGCTTGAACTGCCAATTTTGCAATTCCAACAGCTTTGCAGTTTGGCGAATTAAGCCACAGATCCACACCAGGTCTCTGAATATATTTATTTATGAATATATAGATGGATAGATATATTGATATATTGATATATGTCCTAGAGTCGGTTCTGACACAGAGATCCTATATAGCATTTTCGAGGCTGTAAAAATTCACGGCAGCAGCAAGCCTCATCTTTATGCCATGGAAGAGCTGGTAGTTTCGAACCGCTGACCGTGACACCCACAGCCAGATTCTTAATCACTATGCTAATAGAGCTCCATACATGTGTGTGTGTGTGTCTGTGTGTGTATTCATAGTCTTGCTGTGTGGCTGTGGTTTATTGTACTAGACTGCAATTCCAATTGAACTGGCTGACTGGATGGTTGGAAGTTTAAGTTCACCAACTGCTTTTATAAAACCCTATATATATAGTAGGTACATAATGAGCTCTGGTAGGGCAGTGGATTTATAAGAAGGTCAGGTATTGTAGTGGTTAAGAACCTGGCTGCGAAGCTTATGGTCAGCAGTTCAAATCCACCAGCCCCTACATGGGAGACAGATGAGGCTTTCCTCTCCTGTAATGATTTATCACCTCAGAAACTCAGTACAGGGCAGCTATGGGTCGTACAGGACTCCATGTCACAGAAAAATAACAACAGGGTATCCAAGGAGCAACTGGTGAGCTTGAACTGAAAACCTTGTAGTTAAAACAGCTTTGAAGTCTGTCTAAATAATCCACAGCATTACACAAGGACTTCAATTCCTCACAATTGTCAAGTCTCAGGTACCCAGCAGAAAAGACTGAACACTTTCCCTTCATGTTCACTATATTGGGAGCAGGCCACAACCCCTAGGAAGCATCCATCCAGTTGACTGGCTGCTCATAGCCAATCATCATAGAGTTAAGGATGCCTGCTTATAGCCAATCATCGTAGAGTTAACTCTGCCTGCTCACAGCCAATCATCATA
>NW_006409089.1:42021-46498 GCF_000296735.1 Chrysochloris asiatica
CCACTAGCTGCTCCTTGGAAACCCTATACAGGTCGACTGGAATGCATTTAACAACAACAACAACAACAGACTGGTATACAGAGGAGACAACAACTCTAATGAGGTATGTACAGCATAGAACAGTCAACAATTCAAGATCAAAAGGATAGCACTTACCTAAGAACAAATTCAGAAGGGTGGGGAAAGAAGGAGAAATGGAAACAAGAAACACAGGAAGGAAGTGGAATAAGTAGTATGCCAGTGAAGGGATGCCACGGAAATGAAGCAAAGATATGATTTGTTGAATGTAAAAACGATGATCTTCAAGAGTGACAATAGTGAGGTTGTCCCAGGATCAGGCAGTGTTTCATTCTGAAGTGCATAAGGTCACTATGAGTTGGTACCAACTCGATGGCACCTAACAACAACAACTCTCTAAACCCTCACTGAATTCCCAATAAAATAGTTGGGTTTGTTTGTTTTTTAAGTGGTCGGTGGCAGGGGAGGTAGAAGAAGTTAAGAACACCTTACAGCTTTCTATTGTGACTCTTGTACAACACAAATGTTTTCATGAAATATTTACTGGTATAAAACCAAGATGGAGAGAAAAAAACTAAAACGATGAAAAATTAGGAAGGGAAATTTACATTGCTCCAGAGAAGAATGGAAATGGGAGTGAAGAGAAAGACAGCAGCCAGTCATAGACTATGGGAAACCAGACCCTGGAACCTGGTGGATGGCAGTCATAAGGTCTCCTAAGAATAGAAGCATCAGTGGGCTCATTAAGTTGGTTCTGCTGTACCACACATAGATATTAGCCTCAATCTGCTAATACACAAGCTTATCTCATTTCACATTTTGTCTTTTCACTTGCATTACAAACCCAAATGAGGAGCCACACAGATCTCAGCTCTTCCAGAATCTTCCTGCTGTCACATAGAGCAGCACACAATCCTGTGTGCCACAGGGCAAGGATGGACCTCAGCAAGCCCAGTATTCCCAAAGTCTGGAGGACTCTCTAATGCAGGGCTGGAGAACATCTGGCCCGTGGACTGCAGAAAGCCCACAAAATCATTAGGTCTGGCCCTGCCAAGGGACCTGCATTTCCAGCTATTGTACTTGTTGTTGATAAGTGTCGTCAAGTTATTTCCAACCCATGTTGTTGTTGTTAAGTGCCGTCGTTTCGGTTCCGACACACAGCGACCCTGTACAGGGTTTCCGAGGCTGTAAATCTTTATGGGAGCAGAAAGCCTCATCTTTCTCCTGCGGAGCCGCTGGTAGTTTCGAACTGCAGACCTTAAGGTTCATAGCCCAATTCGTAACCGCTATGCTACCAGAGCTCTGCATAGGGTTTCCAAGGAGCATTGGTAGGTTTGAACTGCCAACCTGTGTCTTGCAGTTCATTGCTGATCCTACAGCATCACACCAGGATTTTAGCGGTGAGTTAATTAAATGTTTGACCAAACCTAGCAGGCTAATTTTTAAGTTGATAATTTCGTATGGCCTAGGAATGATGTTATGGCCCTTGGTAGAAAAAGGTTCCCCACACCTGGTGTGGTGCTGTGGGTTAATGCACTGAACTGCAAACTTGGTTTGATCTCCAAGGTCAGCGGTTCAAGCTTACCAGTCGCTCCTCAGAAACCCTATACATTGTCGCTATGGGTCGGTACTGACTGGACAGCACTTAACAACAACCCCAGCTCTAAGGAACAAGAGAATGAGGTCTCTTCTAGGCAAGCTTGTCTTTGGGAAAGAAGAGAAGCTTGTGGGCAGGTGCTCAGGAGGGCAGAAGCTATGTGCCCTGGGCAATGTACAACCTTTTTTTCTTTGGAAGAAAGCTGTTTCCTGGGCTTTTATATCTTATGAGTGCCTGACTCTGTTCAAACTTCCCACCAGATACCCAGTACTAGCAAGCCTCCTGTGAGCAAGACTTTGGCTGCTGCAAAATCCACTCCCACATCTACTCCAACTTCAAAGACCTGTTGGCAAAAAAGCCTAAGGTAATAGCCACAGGAAGCCTAAAGAGTGAATAGAGAAATTTTATCTTCTCTCCTATGGGGCATTTGAATGTTGAGTGTGGAATACTAAAATGTCAGAAACCAGGGTCATTGTCTTCTAACATTTGAAAAGATGGAATCTGATGGTACAATGTGAACTTTCAAATAGATATCAGGGTCTTTAATCCTGTACAGGGTCGCTATGGGTCAGGACTGACTCAAAGGCACTTAACAACAACAACAACAATCATTTGGGGGGAAACAGACTATGAAAGTTCAATTATACTCTGATTACAAGCATGAAAGTATAAAGTAAACAATAATTGGGAAGAACAGAGAAGTGATTTGTTTGAGCAATAGGATTTTTACCTTTTTTTCTTTTTTGGTGTCTTTGGTATTGTACTATAGCCGGTATTTACTGAATTTCTATTCAACATTTAATCATTCACACTTCATGAACCCCAACAGGACAGACAGCCCCACTCTATGGATGAAGAGACATAAAATCAGCACGGTGCAATCTCTCATTGGTGGCCATCCAGGAAATACGCCGTGACTCTGGCTCTCCAGCCAGAATGTCTCTTTTCCTAAGGACATCAGAAAATTCACAAGCATTCTGTTCCATATCTTAAAGTGCAGTTTAAAAGAAAAAAGCGCTGTCAGCAGTCAATTCTGATTCATAGCAACTGTAAATCCCAGACTGTAAATCTTTAGGGGAGCAAACAACCTTATTTTTCTCCTGCATGGGTGTAAGAAAAAGAAAGAAAGAGTCTTGGCTTCAACAGCAGGCAGGTTTATTGAGAGTAAACCTGGGAGGGGGTACTCTTATGTCACCAAAGGAGGTCAAGAGCCCAACAGACTGGGGTATTTACAGGCCATGTGGTCTGAGTATAGTTCTGGAGAGTTTAGAATGGGCGGGGGTATGGAGATTTGGGCAGGGGTATGGAGATTTTCCTGAAACCTGGAATTTCAGTAGTGGGGAGGGTCTCCAGGTGTAACAAGGACCCAACTTCCCTGGATATAGGAAACTCAAGCCGGCCCAATCAGTGTCATTTGGGGTATTTGCAATGCCATTCTATTGATCAGGTGCAGCAAAGTCCTTCATTCCAGACTCTTGATGTTAGCTGGATAGGGGCAGATGTATCTCTGACTGCTTCATGCTGATTTAATGGGCATAGATGGGGGTGAGTCTGCAACAGGAGAGTGGTTGCCACCTGATCTTTTGAAATGGTGATCTTTTTGCAATGGTGCAATAAATCTTCGGAAAGATTTTATAATACAAGGCAGGAATACAGCTCCCAGGCAAAGAAGGAGTGATGGTCCTATAAAGCATAATAACCAAGGGAGGAGGCTATTTGGGGTGAGAAATATGCAGCTGCCTCCTAGAGGTCTACAATTGGAGAGCTGCTCCTGCTAGGGTGTCAGTCTGATCTTGAATTTGGGATCATTGTAGAGATATTTCATACAAACTTTCTCCTAAGGAGGAGGATATTGTTGTTGTGAAGTGCTGTCGAGCCTGTATAGGGACCCTGTATATGGTTTCCGAGGGGCAGCTGGTGAGCTTGAACTGCCAACCCCACAGTTCACATGACATTGCAGTCCGGCACATTAACTACCAGGGATGAGGATAGAGACTGAATTTCCTGTTGCTCCAGTTTCTAAGCCTGCTGCTATTCCTAGGCTGACAAGTAGGGGGATAAGTTGCAATGCATGTGTTTTGGCTCAAGAGGGTACTTATTGAGACTAATATAGGTTGATCTGCAAAAACAGGTTACGGGTGGTGATATGTATGCTAGAGTTCATGCACCAGTCCAATTAGTAGGAAGGCACATGTAAAGGTTTTTTTCTGCATAGGGAAAATACTCCTTGGTGAGAGTTAGTTACATCCTTGGATCTGGAAAGTTAAGAAATGTTGGGGCCTGTCCACAAGTGCTGCTCTTTCCCACATGCTGACAGGGAAGTTGCTAAGTGAGTTGCTGCTAAAAGTTGTAGGAAGATGGAGTAGGCAAGGCTGGAGTTGTGCCTGCTGCTAGTGCTAACTTGTGGGTTTGAGTATGCAGAAACACCAGAGTGTTATTAATGGGTAACATGTGACAGTCTCTCCTGACTTGGGGGACATGTTGAATGGTGGGTAATCAGTGGATGTGGGGTGTCTGGAGTCACAGTACTGTGAAGTGGCTGTAGATCCTACTGGTGGTGTAATATGAGAGGAGTGAGAAAACCTGAGGAAGTGACTGAGGGGAAGCGATTGTACAGGGATAGTTTGAGGCTACAAACTTTAGGGGCTCCTGTTGTGGAGCTATAGGAGTTTACACATGTGGGTGGTGGGAGTTTTAGGGTTTATGTGCTAGGAGTTTGAAAGTTCCTACAGCAGAGTCCAATAAAAAAGTGGGTCAGATAATACACAAGACAGGGTGGGATGTTAGATCTTGGGCCTTTCCTATTGGTCCTGTGGTGGGTATTGTAGGGTACCAGATGGGGTTGGATGAATGTTTGGATAC
>NW_006409089.1:46648-52836 GCF_000296735.1 Chrysochloris asiatica
TTGTGTTGTGGTAGAGCTTGGTATAGGAGGGAGGCTGATAGGTTTATTAAATGTTGAATTGGTGACGGGTGAGGGTTGGTTAGAACAGGATGAAGAGTAAAGCGAGTGAGAAGGAGATTTGGGTGGCTGAGTAAAAAATGCATGACAGAAGAGTGTAGGGGTTTGGAATTACTAGAAAAGTAGGACACACAGCTTACTTAATCTGACAGAGGTCTTGGATGAATCTATATGTCCCATTGGGTTTTGGAAGTGGGAGAATAGGAGGAGTGTTGTGTGGAGAATGGATAGCTATGAGGATGTGGGCTGCAAGGATTGGGAAGCAATGGGTTGGAGGTCATGGAGAGTCTCAGGACTAAGGGGGTATTAAGGGACAGCGATTTGACACATAGGATCCTTTAATGAAATTTTATAGGAGTGTGGTGATGGGAGATGACAGGGATGTCAGTATCCAAATTATGGGATTATTTGGTGACATTTCATGGTGACTTACACAGGGATCAGGTGTCTGTGCTAATAGAAGTTTGGGGTGTGTCTTAGAAATTCAATTTGTGTAAGCTATCATGCCCTAAAAGAGGAATGGGACATTGAGGCATTACTGAAAATGAATCAGTTAAACCTCCATAGGAACAACTGTGTGGTGGCTTTTGCTTGTGAGCAGCAGGTATGCTTTTCATTCTGTTTACTGAGACTGAGGAAGAGAAGAACACACTGCTAATTTCTGTTAGAACTGAAAGACTCACCCCAGTATCCAGTAGGAAAGAGATGGTGTTTCTGGATATTATCCTGGGTTCTGAGCACATATTTGCTGTGGGGGGTGGAGAATCCCGCGCACCAGTCAGTTTTCTGAAGAGAGCTCTAATAAGGATGAAGGGTCTTTCACCAGTGGTTGGGGGCTAAACATTGGACTGAACCTGACTTGGGAGGGCTTCCCTGGCTGGGGCAGTCCATCTTACAGTGGCCCCATTGACCAGTCTTTTGGTATGGCTTGGTTGGTGGCCTCGGGCTAGGGCATGCTTTTGCCCAGTGTCCAGTCTGCCCACATTGAGAGCACGTTCCAGGGAGTATTGTGCTTTATCCTGCTCTGGGCTGAGTGAGTGTGAGGTGGCAGACACCAGGTCTAATATTGAATGTAGAGTTCTTTCTTTTGGGTTCCTCTGTTCCTCATCTCAGTTCTTAAAAACACATTTAAGAATACTTTTAGAAAATTTCACCATGGGGTAGAGTACCTTCCTCTAACTTTTGTAATTTCCTTCTAATATTGGGTGCAGACTGGTAAATAAACTGCATATAAAGGAAAGTTTGGCCTTCTCTTGATTCTGGGTTCATGTTGGTATACTTTATCATGACCTCTGAAAGGTGGGAAAGAAAAGGGCAGGTTTTTCATTGGGGGCCTTGGGTGACCTCAGATAATTTATCATAATTGACAGCCTTATGGGCATTTTCATCCATTACACTATAAAATAAGTAATCGTGTAATCTCTTTGTTGGGTGCCTTCACTTCCATGTTGATAATTCCAATTAGGCTCTCTGCAGAGAGAGCGCATCTGCCACTTCACCACAGGGTGAAGGGTGGGGGCCTGCTCATGGAAGGCATTAGCATTGACTTCTGCTGCTCTCCATATGAGTTCCTTTCCCTCTGCGGTCAAGGTGTAAATATCGTGCCAAGTTAAACTAAAAGACTGGGTTGTCCGAAGGAACTCCTTGTGGAGCTTGCCTGGGTTTTCAGAAAAGGATCCTAAGCATTCTTGGATCAGGGAAAGACTGGACATAGAAAAAGGAACATGCATTAGGGTGGGGCCATTGACCACAGACTCTTCCCTTAAGGGGAGGATAGTTGGTGCTGTACTGGTATTGGCGGCAAGGGAGGAGAACCTTAGGAAGGGACAGTGGGTGGAGGAAGAAGGGGAGGTGTAAAGGCTGGTTCAAAGAGTGGAGGATATTCATTTACAGGATCAAAGGGAGATTCAGAAGGAGTCAGGTGAATTTGGTGAGCCCAGCAAGGGGAGTGGAAGGACAAAAAAGGTTTGGAAGTGGAGAACCTGCCATTTTGCCATTTCTTTTTAGAAGTTGTCAATGTCTCTGAAAATTTGCAAGTCAAAAGTGCTGTTTTCTGGCCACTGACTAATTGCAACCAGGCTATAGTGCAAAAATCAATTAATTATTTTTCCAATTGATTTCTATTAGATATAATTTCTTTAGGTTATTCAGAAGATAGCCTAGAGGTGAGGGGGTGGTTTGCAAAGTCCCAGCTCCCGTTTTGGGTGGGTCAAGGAGTCCCTGCTGAAGGAGGTGTCTTCCTTCCCACAGGTGAGAAGGGAGAATGCTGGAGGTCCAACTGCAGGACCGGATGACCTGGGGAGGGTTATGGGCTTCCTTGTGCCCTCTGCCAGGGGAGTCCAAGTGATCATCCGAGGATCAGGGGATGAGGCAGAATCTCCTGGGATCCTTACGAGAGAGTGCCAGGGGCTGACTTATCTAGACCCAGGAATTTGTGACCGGTGTTGGGTGAGGAAAGATCTGGCAGAATGGCATCTGAGATCTGGAACCCTGTCAAAGAAAAGACAGACTACTGGAAGTGAGTGGTTGGGGAAAGGGACTGCACAAGAGTTTTGAGAACCACCAGGGGTCCGGGATCCCTCATAATCAGTTATAGAGGGAGAAAGAGAAAGAGAGAAGAGAGGAGAAAAGCAGACTACTCATATGAACAGTTGGAGAAAGAGATCCTAGGGTCAGGAGTTTTGAGAGTTCGTTGGGGTGTGCCCCAATCAGACCCTCACAATCCTCCTAGACTGAATCTACAATCTCTTGCAATCTGCTGGAGAGAAAGAGAGATGGAGAAAAATGAAAGAGAGCCTGGCTAAATAGCAAGGACAGGTTTGGGAGGGGGTGGAGTTTAGAATGGGCTAGTTGCTAGGGGGATGAGACTTTTGTGAGGCCTTGCCAGAGGGTGGAATTTAGATAGGGCTAACTGTGGGGAATGGGAAATGTAAAGGTAAGGAAAATACACATTTAAGAGTGTTATGGTGGTTGATAGAAAAGACTTAGAAAAAGAGGAACTCCGACCACTTTCCATTCCGTTGGAGCAATTTCTCTAGATCTCTGAGAATTCCATAATATAAGATTTTCAAAGCATAAAGAGATGTTTTGGTTTAATTTCAGATTGTAAATGATTTTTTTTTTTTTCAAATTGACCAAGAGACACTCTTAATGTGCTTTTTTTCTGTTTTGAGATATGGGTTCCCAAAATTAAAAGGAAAGGTAAGAAGCGGATGAGTGGGGCACACTATATTTCTCTACAGGGCATCCCAAGGAGAGCAATATCGAGGTCAGAGATAAGAGGGAGAGCCAAAAGAACAACCAAAGCGTTCCCTGTATTGTTCAAATGACAGGCCCCTGAGACATACATAAGATAGGCCTGCGGAGGCCTTATATCCGCGGTCCAGAGGAGGCATTCTATAGGTACCTTAGAGAAAACCTCCTGAGGCCAACTTTCCTTCCCTGTGGGAACAACTGGGGAGGAATCAGCCGGTGGTGGATGGTTGGAGCCTGTCTGGAACTTGGTCCTGTGTTTTGCTGGAGCCAAGAAGTTAGGAAGGAGAAAAGGGAGACAAATGCCCAGAAAGGCGACCAAAGTTGTGAAACGCTGCAAGTCCCTTTAGAGGCTACTGGAGAGTAACCCCGGCCAAGCCTCCTCAATTGGACTTGGTTTTGCTCACAACTCTGAGATGTCTCAGAATGAAAAGTTAGTCTCACGTCTAAGGATTCGCCTGCTTTAAATCCGTAAGGAGAGAAAGGGTGTGAGGGATGAGGCAAAGGCAACCCAGAACCAGCCGGGGAGCTAGGTTTGGGAGAAGGAAAAGGGAGACAACTACCCAGACAGGCTACAAAAGTTGTGAACACTGCAAGTCCCTTTAGAAACTACCAGAGAGTAACCCCGGCCAAGCCTCCTCAATTGAACTTGATTTGCTCACAACTCTGAGATGTCTTGGAATGAAAAGAGAAAAGGGGGTGGGGGAACAGGGTGAAACCACCGGGGAGCTTCTGTTTATTCTCCAGGGCCACAAGTTAGGTGACAAAATTTAAGGAAAAGAAAGAAAGAAAGAGTCTTAGCTTCAACAGCAGGCAGGTTTTTTGAGAGCAAACCTGGGAGGGGGTACTCTTAAGTCACCAATGGAGACCAAGAGCCCATCTGTTCCCTTACAGACTGGGGTATTTATAGGCCATGTGGTCTGGGTATAGTTCTGGTGAGTTTAGAATGGGAGGGGGTATGGAGATTTGAGCAGGGGAATGGAGATTTCCCTGAAACCAGGAATTTCAGGGAGGGAGGGTCTCCAGGTGTAACAAAGACCCAAGCTTCCCTAGATATCAGAAACTCAAGCCAGCCCATTCAGTGTCATTTGGGGTAGTTGCAATGCCATTCTTTTGTTCAGATGCAAAGTCCTTCTATGGGTTTGAACTGCCAACCTTGTGATTTAGCAGCTCGACATCTAACCTATAGCAGCATCACCAGGCTGTCTAAAGTGAAAAGGCAATGAAGCAATAGCCCTGGAACTAAACTGAGAAGACTAAGGATTATGGGAACAAGATATATATGTAAAAGAGCTGAGCTTGTTTATAATAATATTTAAAGAATATTGTTTAATAAATAATATTTAATCATTAATTTTATTTGTTAAATAATTTATATATTTACATTGAAAATAATTAATAAATAATATTTGAGCATGTGAAATTTTATCTATTGTGTGGGTTTTAACCATAGATATTTATTATGCCAGCAATTATAACAGAAACAAATAAATATTTATCAATTCATTTGAAATAAGTATCGTAAACCCATTCAAAAGGTTTTTTTTATGAAAATACCCATATTTTCAACATAAAAAATTTTTCAGTAGGGAAGACTGGCATTGTTCTACATTTTTACAAATTCCTTTCATATCTGCTTTAACGGAAGACATCTGAATTCTTCTGTCTGCTTCTGCATTTTTGTCTGTTGGAGTATCACACATCATGCAGCCTCTGGAAACAATCACTGTACACTCATTGAAGAATGAGAGTGGAATCATTTTGACCTCGTGAACCACTGGGAATCATGGTGCCCACTTTGAGAACCATGACTTAAAGAAATATATGTGGAAAAGTGGCAGGGGAAAAGAGGGAAAAAGAGGGGTGGGGCACTCAAGGACACACCCACCCATTATCATCTCACCTTTTGCCTTCCCTAAGCCTCTACCTAGAGTCCTGGTGTGGCTCTGTGGGTGAATACGCTGGACTGCAAAGTTGGTTTGAACCATAATGTCAGCAGTTCAAACTCACCAGCTGCTCCTTGGAAACCCTATTTAGGGTCGCTATGGGTTGGAACCGACTCAATGACACTTAACAACAACAAATCCCCTACCCAGAACTCCTGGTGTGGTGTTGTAGGATAAGCACTGGGCTTTGAACCTGGTGATTTGCACCTACCCGCTGCTGCTTGGAAATCCTGTATTCGTGAACACTTAACAACAAGAAGCCCTTACTCAAGGAGTCCTGGTGGTGCTGCAGGTTAAGCACTGGGCTGCTAACTGAAAGGTCAGCTGCTCTACAGGAGAAAGATAAGGCTGTGTGCTTCTGTAAAGACTGTCTAAAACTCCAAAGAGCTGTCCTTGTTGTTGTTGTTATGTGCCGTGGAGTGAGTTCCTGAATAGAGTTTCTGAGGCTGTAAATCTTTACGGGAACAGAAAGCCTCATCTTTTTCCCACGGAACAGCTGGTAGTTTCGAACCACTGACCTTGCGGTTCGCAGCCCGATTCGTAACCACTACGCTACCAGAGCAGTCCTACTCTGTCCTAAAGGGTAGTTATGGTTGCAATTAACTCGATGCCAGTGCTTTTTAAGCCTCACTCTGGACTACTAGGCACTTGGCTTCTTCTCCACGGACACCCTGACTATTCAAGTCTTCTTTCTTCTCAGCCCAGCTACTCTTGCTTTGAAATAAATTACACCTGGGCTAACTAGTTAACTGTCCTTTGCAATATGCTAACATTAAAAATAGAGGTTTTCATAAACTAGCACCTCAAAGGATGCCTCCAAGAGAGGGTTTTCCAGACAGCCTGAGATGGAGTGCCTTGCTCAGTAGCGCTCAGGAGAACAAACACACAGTGAGACAATAGTGCTGACTTCTAATCTGGACTGATCCCTCATGG
>NW_006409089.1:53026-57482 GCF_000296735.1 Chrysochloris asiatica
GCCACACCAGGAGCCCATCCTACAACCTACATACCCTCACCACTCAATGTCAGCCCCAACTCCTGAGGCAGTTTGGGTGCAGTCCATCCCTGTGCCAGGAAAAAATACTCTCGTTTCAGCAGGCACAACTCAGCAGAGG
Organism: Chrysochloris asiatica; assembly: GCF_000296735.1. NCBI lineage: Eukaryota > Metazoa > Chordata > Mammalia > Afrosoricida > Chrysochloridae > Chrysochloris > Chrysochloris asiatica. The sequence goes on from NW_006409089.1 coordinate 53,166, forward strand.
CTGTCCTATACCCGCTTTTATGAACACCTATTCCGAACACGCAGCTCAGAGGCACAGCACCACGCCAGACACTTTGGGGCCACATATTCATTCATACAACTCTACATGTAAGGGAAGTGTTCAAGGCTGAGAACACCTTCCTATGAGGTGGATGAACTGGGGGGCCCTACACCAGAACACAGCACACTCTCCACAATCACAACCCTGTCGTGCTTGCTCACACAGACCCGATCCCCAGCAAGCAAGGCTCCACTCTGGGAGCCTCCCACACGTGCCCCCCAGGAGTTTTGCCTGAAAACCCGGACCGGGGACTGGTGGAATGCGCCCAGCCGTTGGGGAGCACAGGAAGGAGCAGCTGCTGGGGTGCTAAACCTTTGCCTGAAGAGCGGGCTCCTGCCCTGGAGCCTGCACAGCTCCTTCTTGAGTCCAGGCAGCCATCATGACTACCCCAGCCCCAGGTTGGGCGCTGATGTCCACTGCATGGTACTGCTACTGGCTTTGCTGCATTGCCCACTGTGCTTGCCAGCAGGGCCCACTTCCCTTTGCGCCTCCTCCAACATCCCCACCCCACCCACTTGTGAGGATGTGAGCGCACACCCTCCCACCTACCTGCCAGGCCAACTCCTCTCTCTTCACCTTCCTGCTCTCCCTCCCTTCTTGTCTCCCCTGGCACCCTGGCTTGACCCCACTTTCTCCCTACAGAGTGAAGAAGTGGCTAGCCTTTCTAAGGAATGGCAAACATAGCCACCCTGTATAGGGTTTCCAAGGAGCAGCTGGTGTGCTTGAACCACCAACTTTGCAGTTCAATCAACTTTGCAGTCTGACTCCTTGTTAGCCCACTGCTCCATGCCGTGACTCCTCTGGGGAGTGGGAAATGAGTTACCACCTAATCGATAAATGTTAAATCATTTCCTTTCTCTAATCCTGCTTTATCTTTTAAAACCACACAAGGAGATGTTAGCTGTTCACTTCTGAAGACTGCTCTCCTGGGGCAGTGACTGTTGTGGGTGTAGTGAGACAGATGGGATGCTGCCTACTCTCATTAGGATAGTGGATGGCGTCTGTATTCGCTTCCTATTTCAACTGTAAGAAATTATCACAAATGTCATTTTTGTTAGGTGCCATTGAGTAGGTCCCAACTCATAGCTACGCTATGCACAACCACAAAAAAAAGTGCTTTGTTATTTTTTAAGGTTTGATTGTGAATTATGTGATAGTTTACATGGGAGAACATTAGCTTTACATTCATCCTATCTATCCTTTCATTGCCATGGTTACAATCCCCTCCATGCATCATCAACCAACCAAAGGGTAGACCCCCCCAAGCCTGTCCCCTGGTCATCAGCACACAGCCCCTCTCCCTCTCTGGGTCTACAGTCCCCAACCAGTCGGTCTCTCCACATCATCATCTGTGCCTCCATCTCTGGCATCACTGTTCTGCTGGGTATGGTCCTGCACTCTGCTCTTCTTCCTTGATGATCCCAGAGACCTCTGATCCTGGACTGTAAAGTCAACCACTCCCCTCCTTTTGCTCTAAAACATCCACCTTTAAATTTCCTACCATCACAGTCAGTCCTGATAACAATTATTCACTATTGTACCACATGAGTGCTATCCCCATCTCCTTTCATCAGTCCTGCCCAGACAGACTGGATACCAATTAGTGGCTTTTTTAATAGTATGAATTTTTTCTCCTACAATTCTGAAGGTCAGAAGTCCAAATTGGGTCTTGCTAAGCTAAAATGAAGGTGTTGGCAGAGCTGGTTTCTCTCAGGTAGCTCCAGGGTAGAATCCATTTCCTTGTCTTTTCCCAGTTTCTAGAGACCATCTACATTGCCTGGTTGCTGGCCTCTACCTCCAGCTTCTATTGTCCCATCTTTTGACTTTGATTTTCTTGTCTTCTTCTTATAAGGACCCTAGTGACTGCATTGGTCCTACCTGGATCATCATCCCACCTCAAAATCCTTAACTTAATCATATCAGTAAAATAACCTGTCCATAGATTCTGGGGATTAGGACAGGGACATCTTTGAGGAGCTTTGAGGTCCACCACACCGCCTGTGCTGCTGCAGGTAACACAACCAAATATGACAGGAAAACCGGTGGTAGGAAAGTCCTCAGGCTAATTTGGAGACTTTACTCAAGGAACCCTGGTTCTTTCCATCTTCCTGCCCCACTAGTCTTTCTCAACATATTTTTACCTTCTCCTTTTTCTTTCTTTTTTTAATTTACCTTCTCTCCTCCTAGTCATAAAATGAATGCTGCTTCTCCAAGCTATGCTGCACAGAGGGAAATGCTTTCTCAGTTTAAGTTAGGATAGGGCTGTCCTAACAAAGTACCCCAAGTGAATCCAGGCATGCTGTGATAATAAACAACACCCCATCCCAAATCTTAGTGTCTTATCACAACAACAGTTTCTCACTCAAACTGCCTGGGGATTCACCTTCCTATCTCTTCACTCCAGAACCTGACTGACAGAGTAGCCACCAATATATGGTAGTACAGCCTCTTCAAAAGTCCAGCAAGAAGGGATATGGGCAGTTTCCACTCACATTGCAGTGACCAAATCAATTCACACCTAACTCTATGTGGAAGGGATATGTCATCCTGGACATGTCCAGAAGGCTGATACTCAAAGTAATCTTGAATACCATTAAACCAGAATAGAACTGCTCCCTAGGGTTTTCGAGGTTGTAAATCTTTACAGAAGCTGACTGCTTCATCTTTCTCCCAAGGAGGTTTGAATCACTAACCTTTCAGTTAGCAGCTCACTGTTTAAACTATTGTGCTACCCGGGATCCTTTGTGAGTAAGAGTCCTCATGTGGTACTATAGGATAAACACTAGACTACTAACCATAAGGTTGGCAGTTCAAATCTACCAACTGCTCCTTGGAAACCCTATAAAGGGTGGCTATCAGTAGGAACCAACTCAATGACACTTGATAACAACAACAACAAATCTATCACTATGATCAGCAAATATTTGTCTCACTCTTTCCACAAGCAAAATACAGTCTCAAGCTTAAGGAAGGTAACTAAAGTCTCACTTGTAGCTTATGGTGGAGAGAAATCCATGACTTTCATTTTTCACTGTGTAGGCTGAGTCTTCTTTTTGTTTGTTCTCCTTTTTACACGATACAACAGAAGACAGAAACTGTGGCCATACAGTCAAGTCACATCCATACAACGCCATCAGTTGGGCAAGAGCCAATACCAGCTGCTACACACCTGAACAGCAACTACAACCAACTAAATCCACTCTGAACTGAACTGTAGGAGCAGTGAACAAAGAAGCTCACCTCCTGATCACACCCACCAGGAGGCAATTGGTGAGTGCCTCAGAATATTCCAACATACATTCATCAACTGAATACAACCTCACAAATGCCTAGAAAGCAGCAGAAACTTTCTGTTCACATGAAGAGACATGACAGAGTAGCTCAAACAAATACCCAAGAGGCAGGGGTAGACTAGGCTTTTGAGGAAGAAGACACACTGGAACTACCCATAAAAGAATTCAGGAGAATGAAACTGAGGGACATCCAAACATTTCACAGAAAGGCTGAGGAAAACAAGGAATTCAAACAAGTGCTACAGAAATAATCAAACAAAATCGATACAGCATTGGAGACAATGCAAAATCTGCAAAGAGAAATCCAGAAGATCAATGTTGAGATATCAGAAATGGACAACACAGCAAAAGGGCAAAGGAGTAGAATTGAATCAATGGAAGCTAGAATTAGCAAGCTAGAATAGAAATATCTCAATATTTGTAAGATAGAAAAACAATCAGGAAAGAAAAATGAAAAAAATCTGAAGAAAGTCTAAGATTATGAGGGACAACATGAAAAAATAACCTATAGGTGATTGGAATTTCAGAATACAAAGAGACACATCCACAGAAAAGATAATCAAAAAGCTCCTGGAAGAAAATTTCCCTAACATCATGAAAGATGAGATGATAAGTATTCAAGGAGTTGAATGAACCCCAAACAAGATAGACCCCAAGAGAAAATTACCAAGGCATATCATAACCAAGCTCTCCAAAATCAAAGACAAGGAATGAATCCTGAAAGCAGCTTGAGAAAAATAAAAGGTTACCTTAGAAAAGGAAAACCAATAAGATTAAGTTCTGACCCCTCACAGAACCATGCAGACAAGAAAGCAATGGGGAAACATATACAAAACTCTGAAAGAAAACAGTGTGCCAACCAGATATCTATACTCAGAAAAGCTGTTATTCAAACAAAATGATGAAACTAGAACATTTCAAGATAAATATAAATTAAAAGGGAGCCCTTTGGATGGAGAACTAA
>NW_006409089.1:58212-59590 GCF_000296735.1 Chrysochloris asiatica
GGTCAATTGGACAAGAGGACATAGCCATGATAAATATCTCCCAATGAAAGAGATTCAAAATACATAAATCAAACTATGATCAAAATGAAGAAAGAAATAGATAACTCAACAAGAGTAATTGCTGTTGTTGTTGTTAAGTGCCATTGAGTCAGTTCTGACCCATATCAACGTTGTATAGGGTTTCTGAGGAGTGTCTGGTGACTTTGAACCACCAATCTTGCAGTCCAGACCAACTTTGCAGTCCAGCGCATTAACCCACAGCTCCACATCAGGACTCCACAATAATAGTATGAGATTTTAATATACCATTGTCAAAAAAAGACAGAACAATCAGAGCACTCAGCCCAACAATAACACAATGCACATTCGTTTCCATTGAGTCAGTTCTGACCCATAGCAACCCTGTATAGGGTTTCCGAGGAGCAGCTAGTGAGCTTCAACCACTGACCTTGCAGTTCAAAGGCTTTGCAGTGTGGTGCATTAACCCACCACACCATTAGACATTGGCTGCCAAAAATGGGGATGAGGTGGGTGAGGGGAGCTATAAAAACTTGAAGTGGCTGGCTTACAAACTTTCATGAGTGTGCTTAATTTCAGAATGAGGGGAGCAAGGTAGAATCTCCACTGAGTAGTTTTCCTCTTGTCCAGATGGTAAAAGGATTTTATGATTCAACTATGAATTGTGATTGTCACAATGTAAGTGTAGCAGTTGTGTAACTAAAAGGGACCATCCAAAAGGACAAGCACAAGTGGAGTGTGAGATCCTACCTAAAAAGCAGCAACAACAGAGGCGGTGGCATGGAGAGACAGAGCAGCTGAGGATACTAGGCCCAGGTACTAAGGAAATCTGTATGCCTACAGGCAGGTGTCTGGCTTGCAGAATTTGCCCTTTGGACATTCAAATGACTATATATATTTTATCTTTGTATTGTACATCAAATATTTTTGCTTTGCTCATTTGTGAAATATAAGCTGCAAATGGGGGGCTACAGGGAGAAAAGTAAGATAACTGTTGCTGCAGGGAGAAGATTATAATCATCAAGATGAAACTAAGTGTATAATTTGTTGAATGTAAAGCTGATGATCTTGTCTGTAAACCTTCAATTCTCAATAAAAAGTTTAAAAAAAAAATACAAAGTCTCTGTCAAAACATCAAGTCCAGGGCCTCTGTGTGATTCATCAGATCAAGATGTGGTACCTCTTAGTCCAAAAACCTAGAAACAAAACAGACATGTTATTAAATTCCCTTCCACAAGCATGTAGCTTGTTTGAGAAGCAACTTTTATTGATAGAAACCACTAAGATTTCGAGTTTCTTCATTACCAAAGCATATACTAGCTGATACTGGAAGAATGTTGCTGCTGAAATTAAATTAAAA
>NW_006409089.1:59816-61564 GCF_000296735.1 Chrysochloris asiatica
GCTTCTAGCTGTGTTTGACAAGGTTTGTAAGAAAGAGATGAGCTTAGAAAGGAACTGACCCACTTGCAAGCAGAGATGAAAGGAACAGATTCAGAAAAGTATTTTAATAAAACATTTCAAAATAAAAAACACACAATGAAAACTCATATTTTTGGCAAGGAAACAAATTGAGGTCCTGATTTACATGCCTGTTAAAACTTTCTGGATGAGTTTTAAGGAGTCTAGCAAGCTCCCTCCTCACTCCAAGGTCCAATAGGATAGTGTCGCCCCTCTGGAGTGTGACTTGCACAAGGGTATACTGATCTCCCACTGTTGAAGACCCAAACACCCCTAGTCTGCTATCCTGGGATCATAGTACTCTCTGCCATACCCTAAGTCACGCTGCCCTGAACGAACTGACCTGGAACCTGAGCAAATTTCATGGACACTGCTTCTTTGAAGGCTGGGGCATGAACCTTATAATCCAGGGTTCAAGGCTCTGTGATGAGGCATGGGCATTCTCAGGGGCATTTCAGTATGTTCTGTATGGATCAAGGAACTGAAAAATTTCATATCTGGGAGCTCCCCAGCTAGTCTCTTCTTTTCACAGATAAGGACACCAGAAGCCACAGCCACTGGGCATAACCTCTCATAGGGAGTTCTGAACACAATGCTTGGGTTTGAAGAAGGAAAAATAGAATGAGTTTGGAAGCTTTTGCAGTGTTCTCTATGCTGCCCAGTGTCTCTAGAGTGAGTACTTTGGGAGTCCTAATAAAAGTAGCAAGTCAAGTTTCCCTGTCTCTTAACATACCTGTTCACACAGAGCCTGAGCTTCCTGATAAGCCCCTCAACTATGTTTCCAGGAGCTTGGCTGGGTTTTTCCTGTCTGATCTTAAACAGTTCCACTGCCTTCCCCACTGGACACTGTATGGCCTCATACAGAGCCCTAGGTTTGGACCAAAAGGGAACCAGAAGCCACTTTTTCCCTTTAATGTTGTCACTTTGTAGACAGAGGCCTCAAGCAGAGTTCTTCATGGGAAAACTCTGGCAGCTTATACCCAGAAACTAGACCTTTTCCAGGATAGGAAATCAGCAGATTCCAAAAAACAGCCACCACACTGTCCCTCAGGAATGCCATCTCTAAACATCCAAGACTTCCATCCATCATGGGCCTGCTTTCTTCTCTCCACAGGATGAAGCTTCCTGCAAATGGTGTCTGGTGGGCACACTGCAACCCTCATCAGCCCTACCAGGCACATATGGCACAAGCTGGGGACATACACTCATGTCGTCTGCCCATCGGCTTGAATCAGGGGCTCTCAGGATGACCAACATGGATTCCAAACCTTTCAAACACCAGGAGTGTGAGCTGTGACTGTAGTTTCTTTCCTTGACATCCCTGAGTAAGACAAGATCTGCCAGGTCTGTTTGCTACCAAGACAGGCCAGTTCTGTTAGCCACCACTGTTCTCAAAAAAAAAAAAAATTCACACCTAAGGCACATCTTCCCAAACTGAAGTCCAAGAACCAACCTGCATCACAATGAGGATTACTTTATGTATTACTATGCGATGAACTCATAAGGAAGACTTACCTATGAGAAAAGCAAGGGAAGAACAGTAGGTAAAAGTTGCTACCCTTTGGTGTAAGAAAGAAGAGGAATGTACGTTTGTGTGTACATTTATTAACATTTTCAAAAAGAAATACTGGAAGGATAAAACAAAAGCAAAAAAAGTTATTACCTATGGGAGGAGAGAGGGACTAGGAATG
>NW_006409089.1:61664-62376 GCF_000296735.1 Chrysochloris asiatica
AAAAAAAAAAAAAAAAAAAAATCACACCTAAGGCACAGCTTCCTAAACTGAAGTCCAAGAACCAACCTGCAGCACAATGAGGATTACTTTACGTATTACTATGCGATGAAATCCAGGAAGACTTACATATGAGAAAAGCAAGGGAAGAACAGTAGGTAAAAGTTGCTACTCTTTGGTGTAAGAAATAAGAGGAATGTATGTTTGTGTGTAAATTTAATTATATTTTCAAAAATAAATACTGGAAGGATAAAACAAAAGCAAAAAAAGTTATTACCTATGGGAGGAGAGAGGGACTAGGAATGGAAAGTAAACCTGTTTGTGCTGAGAAGATGCCTAGTTTTATAATTTTCATTTTGGAATTAAAGTAAATGTTTTATACAACTTAAAAAATGTTTTTAATCTAACAGGGGAAAAAAATATAGTCCCTAAAATTAAAAAAACAAATGATAATAAATTAACCCAACTCTATTTCAAGTTGCTGGTATGATAATAGGAGAAAAAAGATTTCAATTTACTGTAAAATCCAATGATTTTACTGTATAATCCATTAGGAATATAACTCAAGAAGCAAAAAAAAAGAACTAAAGAAAAAGTTTATACTTTGAAGACTAACTGCAGTTGGTCTTAATAGTAGTAGTGATGTTGGCAATGTTGTTTTTTTGTGGTGTCTCATGTTGTTGTTAAGTAGTGTTGAATCACTTCTGATCCATAG